>NC_037684.1:65253831-65359591 GCF_003255815.1 Theropithecus gelada
AGGGAGGAAGGAAGGAAGGAAGGAAGGAAGGAAGGAAGGAAGGAAGGAAGGAAGGAAGGAAAAAAGAAAGAAAGAACTCTGTCCTTGCTTACTCAACCCATGCTCCCTGCTTGGGAGTGAGGAAAGGAAGGTTTTTGCTCTAAAGATTTCCACATTAGACTCAGAGAGAGGGCCACTTTTGTGAAAAATGCTTCGTATTTTTGCAAGCTGCAAAGGACCACAAGCAAATTAATCATTGTTAGCAATACTTTAATTTGCTCCCAATTTTTAAACCTGAGTTTTACATCTTCCTTGTCCTCCAGGGTCAAGTAGGCCAGGCAAACCCTGGTGATGTTCGAAGAATCCCCAGAAATCCCTCAACAGTTTCTTTGCCTTACTCCCTCTGAAAACATAGCTCCTGACTGCCCTGATTGCCCCACAGCCTGGCACGGGCGGGACAGGAAGCCCCTCTGCCTTGTAAACACCGTGTTGCAAACAGACACTTCCCTAGGCTCTTGTGCAGACGCTGTCACCAGACTGGGAGTGGCTTGTTGGGGGAAGGGCTTCCCCCTACCAGGGCTTCCCCTGCTCTCAGACTTAGCTAACTGCTCATATTAAATCTGACTAAATGGGAGGGTGGTAAGAAAATTCCCTGCCAGGCGCAGTGGCTCACACCTTTAATCCCAGCACTTCGGGAGGCCGAGGCAGGCAGATCACCCGACGTCAGGAGTTCAAGACCAGCCTGGCCAACATGGTAAAACCCCCACGTCTACCAAAAGTACAAAAATTAGCTTGCTGTTGTGGCGGGTGCCTGTAATTCCAGCTACTCAGGAGACTGAGACAGGAGAATCGCTTGAACCCGGGAGGCGGAGGTTGCAGTGAACTGAGATCATATCACTGCACTCCAGCTTGGGCAACAAGAGCAAAACTCTATCTCAAAAAAAAAAAAAAAAAAAAAAAAAAAAAAAAAAAAATCCCAAGCAGAGGGCTCTCAGCACCTGGAGTTTGCACCTGGAGTTTGTCAGAGGCTCAGGGGTCTGAAGCCCCTGCAGTTGTGCACAGAAGGCCAGTGACATACCTGAAGGGTCCATGGGGGGAGGATGACTGAACCCCACAGAGGTCTCAGATGGGGAACAGCCCAGCCTGCCTGATCATCAGTCATCCAAAGCTGAGGCCCGGGCCTCTTCCATGCTGGCTGCTCAACCGGGCAATCACTCATTCAGCAAGCACTGATTGAATGACAAATGCTGGTCCCTGCAAGGCACTGGAGAGTCAGCACTGAACAAAATGGTTGGAAAGCTTCCCTCATTGGGAAGGGGATGAGTGAGGCAAGAACACACATTAGGTCTTGGGAAAACTGAGTCAAGCAGTCTGGCTGGAGGAGAGCGTGAAGATTTGTGGAGAAAGGAGTGGGAACCAACTTCAAAACTTGAACAGAAGACTAAGGACTCTGGACTCCCCCTAAGCAGTGGGGTGCCATCAAAGGCATCTGAACACAGTGACACAGAGGTTTTCATGAGAAGAATCTCCTGGTGAAGAGAGGAAGAGCCTGTGGTCCAAAAAGCCCACCAGAGGCATATGGTAAAGAAAGCCAAATTGGGTAGCAGAGAGAGCAGTGGGGAAGTGAGAGAAACAAGAACCATGGAGAAAGGAAGCACCATCAAAACTGGCTGGTGAGTGGGGAACAAGGAAGATGGAGGGAGGACTCAGAGATGAGTCCAAGGCTTCAAGGCTGGGAGTCTGGTTTCAGCAGAGACAGAAATAGGGAAGTCTGCAGAGGAAGCCTGCTTTGTAGATGCAGAGTTGGGCTCTGGACATTGCTTAAGTTGAAATAGGGCATCAAGTAAAAATAACCAGCATGTACTTGGAGGCCAAAGCAGGTGGATTGCTTGAACCCAGGACTTTGAGAACGGCCTTGGCAAAATAGTGAGACCCTGTGTCTACAAAAAACACAAAAAATTAGCTGGGCATGGTGGCATGCACCTGTAGTCCCAGCTACTAAGGTGGCTGAGGCAGGAGGATCATCTGAGCCTGGGGAGGTTGACACTACAGTGAGCTGTGATCGTGCCACTGTACTCCAGCCTGGGTGACAGAGTGAGACCCTGTCTCAAAAAAAAAAAAAAAAAAAATGTGGCTGGGCGCGGTGGCTCATGCCTATAATCCCAGCACTTTGGGAGGCCAAGGCGGGTGGATCACGAGGTCAAGAGATCGAGGCCATCTTGGCGAACACGGTGAAACCCTGTCTCTATTAAATATACAAAAAAATTAGCCGGGCGTGGTGGCGGGTGCCTGTAGTCCCAGCTTCTCGGGAGGCTGAGGCAGGAGAATGGCGTGAACCCGGGAGGCGGAGCTTGCAGTGAGCTGAGATCCGGCCACTGCAGTCCAGCCTGGGCGACAAAGCGAGACTCTATCTCAAAAAAAAAAAAAAAAAAAAAAAAAAAAAAAAGATGCAGTTTGGGAAGAGACTCTTGGAACTTTTCATTCCAGAACCACCAGTGACCTGAAAGGAAGCCTTCCAGCAGGATCACGGGCTGGAGGGTGGGTTTCTGCCATTGGGGTCTGAAGAGGGACTCATAGTCACTGGGGGTCCTGTCGTAAGGTGGCACCATGAGGGAAGGAGCAGGTCCCCTCTCTGCTCAGCCCATGAGAGCAGCTCCCACAAGACAACTCTTGGAGAGCAGGCTTTGAAAACTCACAGGAGGTCAGAATCATAGAGTCCAATTGGTCCAGGAGGAAACAGACTGAGCAAGACGAGGAGGTAATTAGGGACCAGGACTAGAGATTAGACCTTCTATTCCCATCCTGTAGCCCGTACATCACATCACAGCCCCCTGTGTTCTCTTAAGCACAGTAACAGGCCAAAGAGAACACAGAGCTTTTTGTTTTCTCAAAATGAAACTCTCAACATGGTACAGAAGTGAATGCACGGTGCAAAGACCTATGAAACGTTGACTTGAAAACCCCAAGAACAAGAGGACATTAATTCCTAGCTCAAACTGGAGGTGAGATACGTTGGCCCCATGATCTTATCTGGGACACTCACAGAGGAAGGCGATTTTGAAATTGGGTTCAATTAGTTTATTTTACCAGGTATCTGAAGGAGCCAAGAACAAGAGACTTCAAGAAAAACCCATGCTCCCAGCAGAGGATGTGGGCGAGGATCCCAGTGTCCATGAATGGCTATGGTTTTCTAACAGCCAAGGTGCTTCTGCTCCGGGGAATGGGCTGTAAAGCAGGGCTGTGGGATTTCTGAGCAAACTGCCCAGCTATGGGACGTATTTATTCAAGGTCACTGAACTACTTAAACTCGAATTATGTTCTCAGAACAACCAGTGTTTACACAACCAGTCAGACATGGCCACCATGATTTAGAGAACTACAGGCTCTTTAAAAATGAGCTATATTGGTCTCCTTTCCCACAGCTATCATTTCTATAATATATAACACGTATTTTCCCTACATACTTTCCCCAACGGTAAACTCACCACCACAAAGCCTCCCATTCCATTGTTGATCTGCTCTGAGTTTCTCTAAGATCTTCCTTCTAGTGAGCTAGAGTCTATTTTCTTACAATTTTTCTTCCATTATCCCTTTTCCATCCTGGAGAATGACCCCCAGGTGAGGCGTCTTCACCTTTTTCAAAGGACACTGCTCATCAAACATCTGAAGACAGATACTACTTCTCCTCTGTCTTCGCTTCTTGGAGAAAAACCTCTCTACTTCTTAACTACTTCATATTCTGTCATCGCCATCTTGGTCACCTTTCTCTGAGTATGAAGTGGTTGATCAGCATCCTCCAAATGCAGCACCTGGAATACACTCAAGGTGGATCTGCCCAGTTCCGTGTAGAAATAGACATTCTTGTAAGCTGAAAGGCATATAAAGTAAGGACCCATGGGACCTAGTGGCTGCATATCGGAAGCCAAGAATCAAAGATGGCTCTCGGGCATGAGCCTGGGAGCACTGAGGTTTACAGGTGTGTACCTGGGAGGATTGAGGAAGAGAGAAGAGAAGGAAGTTTGGGGAGTAGGAAGCCAAGAATCCCACAGTGGAAGACCTCAAGACCGGAGCCGTTCTCCCAGCTTCCAAGGAGCAGCTCATTCCCCACTCTATAAGCTGTCACTGGGCGCGGGAGAAGGTAACATGCTTCCAAAGTCATTTGCAAAGTCAGCATATCAAAAACTGACAACAGCAGCACAGGAAAGGAAAATGGAGGCCAAATTCATTTAATGCAAAAATCCTAAAGAAAGGCGGGATGCGGTGGCTCACTCCTATAATCCCAGCACTTTGTTTGGGAGGCCAAGGCGGGTGGATCACCTGAGGCCAGGAGTTCAAGAGCAGCCTGACCAACATGGTGAATCCCCGTCTCTACTAAAAATACAAAAATTAGCCGGGTGTGGTAGTGGATGCCTGTAATCCCAGCTACTCAGAGGTTGAGGCACGAGAATTGTTGGAACCTGGCAGGTGGAGGTTCGCACCACTGCACTCCAGAGTGAGACTGTCTCAAAAAAAAAAAAAAAAAAAAAATCCTAAAGAAAATCACAGCAAATCAAACCTAGCACAGTACTGAAAGAATAAAGTACCTTGACCCAATCGAGTTTATTCCAGAAATGCAGAGGGTTCAATACGTGGAAGTTCATGACCTAATGTGTCACATAAATCTATCACAAAGTGAAAGAATATAAGCGTTTCCTTGTAGATGCTTTAAAAAAGTATTGGACAAACGTAACAACCATTCATGCTTTTAAAAATCCTTAGAAAAGAGGAATTGAAGAAAACATCCTTCACACATGGCGCTTTACATCAAGGCACTGGTTCTAAAGAACTACGACCACATCAGAGAAACAAAGCCCCAAGCTCATGCCAGTCCCTGGGAACTCGGGAGGTTGCAGACTTTTGTGGCAAAGAAACAGCCATGCCTGCCTCTCTGATCTGTAGACTGTTTATTTTCATGTGTATGGCCACAGATACCTTTTCTTTCTCTTTCTCTCTCTCTCTCTTTTTTTTTTTTTTTTTTGTTACTGTTGTTCTGAGATGAAGTTTCCCTCTTGTTACTTAGGCTGGAGTGCAATGGTGCAATCTTGGCTCACCGCAGCCTCCGCCTCCTGGGTTCAAATGATTCTCCTGCCTCAGCCTCCCAAGTAGCTGGGATTACAGGCACGTGCCACCAAGCCTGGCTATTTTTTTTTTTTTTTTTTTTTTGAGATGGAGTCTCACTCTGTCACCCAGGTTGGAGTGCACGCGTGCAATCTTGGTTCACTGCAAGCTCTGCCTCGCAGGTTCACGCCATTCTCCTGCCTCAGCCTCCTGAGTAGTTGGGACTACAGGCACCCACCACCATGCTAGGCTCATTTTTTGTATTTTAGTAGAGACAGGGTTTCACCGTGTTAACCAAGATGGTCTCGATCTCCTGACCTCATGATCCACCTGCCTCAGCCTCCCAAAGTGTTGGGATTACAGGCGTGAGCCACCGCGCCTGGCCTAATTTTTGTATTTTTAGTAGAGATGAGGATTCTCCATGTTGGTCAGGCTGGTCTCGAACTCCTGACTTCAGGTGATCCACCCGCCTCGTTCACAGAAAGTGCTGGGATTACAGGTGTGAGCCACCACGCCCGGCCTTCTCTCTCACTCTTTAATCATCTTGAAAATGGGCTGAATTCAAAACTTGGTGAGAAATCCAACAGCACAGCGGTGGCCCAGTATACAGTCAGGAGCCGGCCCCCAGCATGACACTTCTGGGTTCTCACCAGTGAGTCGCTACCGGCGTCCTCTGTACAGTTTTCATTATTCATCACCATCCCCAGCTTGCTTCTGACAGCAGCTTCCTCCCACAGGGAGCTGTGCTGGGGATAATCCAAAGAAATCAGCATAGAGAAAGTCATGTTTTCTAGAACAGGGGTTATTAACCTGAATCCCTCGGTGAACTGCAGAGATCCAAGAAGACCTTAGAATTCTATGCAAAACTTTGAGAGAGAGAGAGAGACTGCGTGTGTGCATGCACACGTACAAATGCATTCTCATGTACATATGTGTTTATGGGTGACGAGAGAGGAGATGATCTATCGCTTTCATCAGTTTTTCAAAGGGACCCCCTATCTAGAGAGAGTTTGAGACTCCCCTCGAAGAGCTGTCAGTGTAGATGCGATCTGGTTGTTGCAGAACCCTCCCACAGGAGGCTGGTTGGCTCGGCCAGGTTGAGTGGAAGTGGCTGCATGGAGATTTGCCTGACAAGAGCCAAACCACCAAGCCATGCAGGAACAAATACTCAGACCAAAAACCCAGTGATACATCTGCACAGACTTCATGGATCTGGGGAGACCGCTTTCGTGGAAGAAGGATATGAGAGCTGGACAAGGGACTTCCTAGATGAGACAGACCATCCGGATCAGAGTTTCTGAACCCTCCCAGAACAGCGGCTCCTAAGAGGGACAGAACCAAGGCCCGGCAATCAACATGATGGAGTTTTCTGTGGATGGGGACTCAACTCCCTGAGCTGTTGATGGAGATGCACAAATGCAGAGGGCTCCTGAGCGGGACACGCTATCTGTGTCAGTGGAAAGGAGAAGAGAGCCCGCACATTAGTATTTATGACCTCAGCATCCATAAGCTGGACCTTGGAATACCGGGAGGGGTGAGGAAGGTGGGGATGAGTCCCTGGTCTGTGTCAGAAACCGAGAAGGGTGCTTGCCAGTAGTGCTATCACCTGATCCTTACAGGAGAAGGAGCCCACATACCCCACACACCAGGTGTTGAAAAGAATGCCAGAGATAATGCACCCAAAGAGCCCTTAGCAAGTATTTGCTAAATGGTAGGCATTATTGTTATTATTTTCTTTTATGTTATATCTTTCAAGTCTCAAATATGACTTCTTCAGAGAAACCTTTGCTTAACCCCTCAACTATATTGAGTGCCCTTTCCATAATCTCAGAGTATCCCGTAATTCTCACAATTGTAATTAAACAATATGTGTGTTGCATGTCTTGTCCATGAGACTGTGAGTTCCACGGGGCAGGATCATTGCCTGTCTTGCTCAGCATCCTCAGAGCCTGGCACATGCTTGGCACATGCCTGGCACACAGAAGGTGTCCTCCATGCAGAAGTGTTGAATGAACAAGTGAAATGTTAGCGATTAGGCAGGGGCCACATAAAGTATTGAGTGCCAGATTTCCATCCTACAGATGGGGAAACGGACACGCAGAGAGGTAGACGGACTTAGCAAAGATCACGTGGCTAGGAGTGGGGGAGCTAGGCAGAAACTGGGCCCCCTGGCTCCATGTGAGGCCACCTTCAGCCTTCACACCCCAGCCCTGCCCCCTAACAAGGAAACCACACAAGCTCATTTGCCTAGGTCAACAACAACAAGACTCCCGAGGACATGAAAATGAAAAGCACACCACTCCCTCCGGCCCCACCCCCAGCCCCCCACCCCATCCTGTGCTGGCAACTTCTGCCGTTGCTGTGCCTGGGCACCTTGCCTATGAGATCCCAGGGAGTTTCAGGATGACAGCTTGATGCCATGCTGAACATCAGGTGGCTAGGGTGAGCAGGCCATAGCTGTGCCGGGTCACTGGTCGCCCTGTAGGCCTGGGCGGTCAGCGCTATGGTGCGAAAACATAGAAAGCACCATGAAGAAGGGGATGGTTAGTGCTGAGGGGCAAAGGAAGAGCATCAGAAGATGAGGCTTGAGCGGAGCTTGTAGGAGGAACTGGCAGTTCACCAGGCAGGCAGAGGCGGGGAAGGGCAATCTGGGGAGAAGCAACAGTACACACAAAGGTGCAGAGATCTGCTCAGGCTACGGGAGAGGAAGCAGGAGGGGTGGACCTGGGATGGTTGGTGGGTGTGGACCATCTCTGGAAAGTCATGCAGCTCTGCAGCGTTTTCAGCTGAAGAGTGACACACGCAGGCTGGGTGCGGTGGCTCATGCCTGTAATCCCAGCACTTTGGGAGGCAAAGGCGGGCAGATCACCTGAGGTCAGGAGTTCGAGACCAGCCTGGCCAACGTGGCGAAACCCCATCTCTACTAAAAATACAAAAATTAGCTGGGCGTGGTGGCGGGCGCCTGTAACTCCAGCTACTCGGGAGGCTGCGGCAGGAGAATCGCTTGAACCCAGGACGCGGAGGTTGTAGTGAGCTGAGATTGCGCCACTGCACTCCAGCCTGGGTGACAAGAGCAAAACTCTGTCTAAAAAATAATAATAAAGAAATAAAAAAGAAAAGTGACTCACGCAGATGTGTTATCTTACATCATCATGGCAGCATGAGAGAAGCTCCCGTGGAAGCAGCCGTGTCCTATGGATGCCAAACTCTAGGACCCGAAGTCTAGCATACCACCAGATAGACTCAGAAGACTCAAGAAGGACCCAGGATCTTCTCTGTGCCATGAAAGTCATCCATTTCTTCCCATTCATCAGCCTCCAACCCCCTTTTGGGTGTAACTTGTTACAACTGTGACTCACTTATTTGGAAGTCACTTAACCAATAACCTCAACTATCCAAAATCTAGCTACTATCCTAGAAGTAAGCAAACAAACAAAAGCATCTGGTGGCCACAATTCATGCCCCCAAAATTGTGTTGTATAGGGTACGTGCTTGACAGCCACAGGAACACCTAAGCCATCACTTAGGCTTGGCCAACTCTGGTTAAGAGCAGACGCTAGAGTCAGCCCAGCTCCAGCACCTCCTACGTGTGTGGCCTTGGTCCTCGGTTTTCTCATAGGTAAAATGGGGGCAATAATTGTAGCTACCTCAGAGTGTGACTGTGAAGATGAAAGGACATGACATACTTAGCACAGTACCCAACACCATAAAGTCATAGCCAAAGGAGAAAAGGACGAGGAGAAGGATGAAAAAGAAAGAAGCACGAATGTACAAAAAGACACAGGGTACAAAAGAGAATGGCATTTGATGAAAATTTCAAGAAATTATTCAATCATACCCGACGAGCCACATTTATAAATGAAAGTAACATACTTTACAAAGATATATTTTAAAACAGAATACGTTGAAAAGTTCTGATACTTTGAGTAGAGAGCTACTAGAAAAATTAATGTATGAAAGCTATGAGAACAACATAATTCTATGTGAACCTGTGTATTGCTAACACATACCCCCAAATCTGTAAAAAATACATAGTATTTAACGGAATCTAAGATGCCATCAATTGTAAGATGCACCATTATTTTGTGTGGCAATAAGGAAGAAATAGGGTTGCCTATTATAATTGGAAGATGCCATAAACGGTAACATGCACCTTGATTTCAGTGTTGCCAAAATGTGAAAATATGTACATCTTCAAATGGATGAAATATCCTACTATGTAATACATGTTTGCTATGGGAAGGTATCATCTTCTCTTTGGGCAGAAGTCAGATGTACTCTTTCCTTTCTCTCCTCCCACCCTACCTATATCTGAGGCTCAAAAATCAAATTAAACACCTCTCCCTTGACTTGCTAAGGATCGCTCTATCTTGTTCTTCCAGGAGCTTTCTCTGTTTTTTAAATTTTATTTTTTGTTTTTTTTTTTTAAAGACAAGGTCTCACTCTGTCGCCCAGGCTGGAATGCAGTGACACGATCATAGCTCACTGCAGCCTTGAACTCCTGGCCTCAGATCCTTGGCTTCCCAAAGTACTGGGATTACAGGCATGAACCATGACGCCTGGCCAGCTTTCTTTCTTAATACATTGGTTCAGGCTTTTAGCTCACCAGCTGAGGCCAAACAGGTGCTCTGGTTCTCAGAGGTCCCATGGGGCCAGCCAGCTGAGTCCCTTGGGATGAGCGTCTTTGAAGAAAGGCCAAGTCAGCACAGCTTGAGTGCTCAGCGGAACCCAAGCTGGGGCTTCCAAACTCTAGGCTACCCAGGCAAAAAGGCTCCTGGCTCTCCTCCTCTCCCACTCCTCAGCCAGCAGGCCCCTGATGGATGGCTAACACAGGGGTATGGAGCAGTTTGCACCGCGGCCTTCTCATCCTCATGCCAACATCAACCCCTAATGCTCTTGTCACCCACTGCCACTAGCGTCCAACCTATTCTTCTTTTTTTGTTTGCTTGTTTTTTGTTTGTTTGTTTGAGACAGAGTCTCTCTGTGTCTTCCAGGCTATAGTGCAGTGAAGCGATCATAGCTCACTGCAGCCTTGAACTCCGGGGCTCAAGCAATCCTCCCACTTAAGCTTCCCAAGTAGCTGGGCAACCTGTTATTCTTGAGGGCAACAATAAACAGTGAATGGGAGGGAAGAAAGACAAGCAGGGAGGCAGAGATTGTCTGCTTCTACTCCAGCCTGAGGAGGGAAGATAATGAATCATCCCTTTTCTAAGCTAGAAATGAAAGGAGGGAGGTTCTTAAAACCCCAGTGAGGCTCAGCACACAAAGACCCCAAGCCTTCCTGCCCCCACAGTCCTGGCTTGTAAGGCTTCAAAAAGCAGGGGAGGGAGCCCTGAAGCAGGAAGACAGCTCCACCATCCAAAACTGTCTTCTTTGTCTTCCATGGATCCCCTGGTGAAGACCCACACCCCTGCAGCCATACCGAGGAAACACGGAATCCAGCGTTCTACAAACATCCACAGAGCATCTCCCACATGCAGCCATTCTCATCATACACGCCTCACTTAATTTTCCACACTGGGCTGGGCACAGAGGCTCATGCCTATAATCCCAGCACTTTGGAAGGCCAAGGTAGACGGATCGCTTGAGCTCAAGGAATTTGAAACCAGCCTGGGCAACATGGCAAAACCCTGCCTCTACAAAAAATACAAAAATTAGCTGGGCATGGTGGTGCTGACCTGTAATCCCAGCTACTTGAGAGGCGGAGGTGGAGGATTGCTTGAGCCTGGGGGTTTAAGGCTGCAGTGAGCCATGATCATACTACTGCACTCCAGACTGAGTGACAGAGCAAGACCCTATGTCAATAATAATAATAATTCCACACAGCTCTATGGGTCAATATGAGAGCCCATTTTACAGATAAGGAGACTGAGGCTGGGTTGGGGGACAGTGTGATGCTGCAGGTCACACAGCTGGATGTGGTTGGAACTTGGATCTCTTTTCCACATCATCCATGGTTCCCAAGCAATGGCTTCAGCATCACCACTTAAGGAGCTCATTAAAATTTTCGAAAAATACAGATTCCAGATCCCATCCCTGGAAAGCCAAGTTGTAGGACTGCTTGGAAGAGAGTCCAACCTGCAGTCAGCTCTGGGAGCCAGTGCCTTAGAGGTGGTCCTGAGGGCAGGAAGGAAAGTGTGGGGTGGATGAGAAGACACGGAAGGAAAACGAGGGTGTCAGTCCAGAGAGGACTTTGGAGGCAGGCTTGGCCTACTTTTAGCCCTCATTCTGCCTAAACCCACCCCTCCTCTCTACTCGGAGTCTTGTTAACTCGCTTTATACCACATCCTGCTGCTTTAATCTCGCCTTCCTTTTCCTTCTGAACAATCTCCTTCCTCTTACTGACCTGAACTTTTTGTCTATTTACCCCAGGCCGGGAAGGGCCAGCACGCGTACACGCGCATGCACGCACACACACACAGTCACGCGGGGATGCCCAGTGTGTAAACACAGAACCTCTGAGAGCAGAAAGCGTGCAGTTCTCTAGGACAGCAGCCGCGTCTGGGGCCAACGCGGGCTAACTAGCAGGCTGAGTGAGGCTCCACGGAGGGCGCCTTACGCGGGCATTTCCATGACTCCCAGGTTCTGACGGCACAGGAGCCCTGATGCCCACGCTCACGGACAGTTTCCCACAGGGGCGGACAGGGTCCCTGACCCCACAACACAGGGCGACCTGTGTTGGAGGCAGGAGGCTGAGGACACAGCTGCACAGAAGCGGCCAGCAGAGGTTACCCGGATAACGATGAGTGGTCAGCGCGCCGCCCCTTAAGTCTCTGTGGCTATCTGGAGTGCAGGTTTGCAGACCTGCTGCCCCCGCGGTGGGCCCGGTCCACGGGGCCGGAAGACAGCAGGATCTGTCCAGCCCCTGGGCTGCGGCGGCTGCTCGCGGAGCCCACTCTCCCCGACTGTCCCCAGCTTGCTCCAGGTCTGCCTGGAGCTCCCACGCGTGCCCTCCGCACCCACCCTGGCTGCCCAGTCACACACCTGCAGTCCCTGCCGGGCGCCGAGCCCCTGTCCAGCGGCGACTCCCTACGATTCGGGTGACCCTCGGGACCACCGCGCCCCAGCTGGAGCCGCGCGGCGAGCCGCAGCATCTGCCCAGCCTGAGCTCCTCCGGAGGGCGGGGGGCGGGGCCTGTCAGGGGGCGGGGCCTTGTGGGGCGGGGCTGACCGCGGAGCCGGCCTCTCCAGCCACCTGGTGGCGGGGCCGCGTCAGCCAGGTGCGCGCCTGGCCCCCATCCTCTGGGTCACGCCCCCGCGTCCGCAAAGCGTCTGAGAAGCAGCCCCGGCTGTGACCCGCCAGCCCGCGGAAGCAGACCCTGGCCGGTGCACGGCCGTGGCGCCAGCGCGGAGCACCAGCGACCCCCTAGGAGTAAGGGGAGGTTAGGCCCCCGCGTCAGAAGCGCGGCTTTGGCCCGGCAGGAGGGCTGAGCGGAGCCGGGGGCAGGTCTGGGGTGGGGGCTTCGGGGAAAGACGAGAAAGAGGAAGTTCCGACGAGCTGCTTCCTTCTCTCACTAGGACCCACTTCCTCTTCCTACTTCTATTTTCTTTTTCTTTTCTTTTTTTTGAGACGGAGTCTCGCTCTGTCGCCCGGGCTGGAGTGCAGTGGCACGATCTTGGCTCACCGCAACCTCCGCCTCCCGGATTCAAGCAATGCTCCTGCCTCAGCCTCCTTAGTAGCTGGGATTACAGGCGCGCGCCACCTCGCCCAATTTTTTGTATTTTTACTAGAGACGGGGTGTCACCATGTTGGCCAGTATGGTGTGGATCTCTTGACCTCATGATCCGCCCACCTCGGCCTCCCAAAGTTCTGGAATTACAGGCGTGAGCCACCTACTTCTATTTTCTTTGAGTGCCCTTAACCCTTAAAATGCCTGCATTCCTGCTTTGCAGACGAGCACCTTGACCCGCATCCTCCTGCAGGCACCTTCATAGAAATACCAGCCAGTCCTGGAGTTCAGCACTGCTGCTCCAGCCTCTGGCTGGACTTCCTGCCCCCGCTGGCC
Source organism: Theropithecus gelada (assembly GCF_003255815.1). Taxonomy (NCBI): domain Eukaryota; kingdom Metazoa; phylum Chordata; class Mammalia; order Primates; family Cercopithecidae; genus Theropithecus; species Theropithecus gelada. Next base: position 65,266,913 of record NC_037684.1, read on the forward strand.
GGCACCAGGGCTACTGTCACCTGAGTGGTCTCCCCAGCCCCTGGGGAAGGGAATGGGGGTGTGCCGGAGTTCCTGCCTCCTGGGTCAAGGCCCTCTTCTTGCCTCCCCTTTTTCTCCCCCAGAGACGTTGCAGATGATGCTCTACCAAGAGTTGGAAGGACTCCTCAGGGAATCCCACGAGACTCTGCTTTTCCTATGCCTCCTTTCCCTCGTTTACAAAATAGGGATAAGAAGGTTGGCTACTGCTTGGACAGCCCTCGCGATGGAAGAGTAGCACTTCATTTGAGGGTTAACAAAGGGCAACGCTGAAATCTCCACTTCCACTATTGAATGGAACTCTGTGTCGTAATATCTGTTAGAGGCGTGCAAACTCGGCCACAAGGTCATGGTCATACGTTATTGCTGGCCAAAAGCCGCAACCCTACCTGAGGCTTTGAGAAATATGAACACCAATGACTTGTTTTCCTGACTCCCGAAATACCAAGAAAAAGCAACTTCCCCAAATGGACAGAAACAGAAAGTACCCTTGGTTGAACACAGAGGCCTGGTTCCAGCCATCGTTAGAAGTGGGAAGGAACTCAGACCCCCTCTCCTACCTCATCCCCCACCCCTCCCCAACACGTCACCCTTTCACAGAGAAGGAACCAGAGACACCAAGGACTGAGAGAGGACTTGATAAGGATTCTAGTGTCCTGTCTCCCCTGTCCGCACCTTTTCCACCACAAAAATATGGACATTGGAGGAAGAGGAGAAGACTGAAGGTACACACCGTGCAAAGGAAGAAAATGGCAGAACTGTTCTGGAACCAGGAATTCAGGAGCAAGAATGACACAGTGTGTGCCAGATGGAAATGTTGGATTAGGAGAGCACTTGGAAAGGTAAATAATCTGTCAGAGAAATTATGGGATGCCTGGCTTCTGAAAATGGAGGAAAACTGCAAAAGAGAGGCTCATTGGTGCTTACTCCCAGGGCGCTGAGCATCCCAGGAAGCTAACTTTCTCCCATCCTACATCCCCTCAGAAGTAGGCATTCTCCTCTCCACCTGCAGCTGTGACCCAGATATGGAGCCGCATGTTCTGCCACCCCGTCAACACTGAGTTCTGTCAGATCTGATCAGCACCTGACACCTATCCATCCTCCATTTCCCACCTCCCCAAAGCTGCTTGAAAGACTCTGAAAGGTACCTCTGTCACTCATTAAGCATCTGATTATGTACCTCTTTCTATAACTCCTTTGTTGCTTTGTTTTAAACTCTATGGCTCTTTGAAATCACTCTCCTTCCTTTCACTGCCTAACGTTTTCAAAGAGTAGTCTAACCCTGTCTCTACTTCCTCATCTTACATGTATTCCTCAATTCTCTGAACAGAGACCACCAGGGAAACCCCAAATGTCAACTCCAATGGTTTCATTTTCTTACCTCACTAGAGCATTTGGCACCACTCCTTCTTGAAAATCCCCTCCTTGGCTTCTCCTCCACCTCTCACCATGATTTCTGTTTTCTTCTTCTGGCTTCATTTCTTCGTCATCCCTTAAACATTACAATGTTTGAGGTTTCAGATGAGGCTGCTTCTCTTCTCCCTGGGCAATGTTATCCATTCCCATCATACTGATCCCTCCCAAAGTATCACCCAGACTTCTCTCTTGAGCTCCAGATCTGTAATTCCAAGTGTTTTCTGTACATCCGTGTCTAGATAATCCATCCAAAAGCATTTTAATTACTCCATGCCCTAAAATAAATTCTTCATCTTCTCCCAAACTCCTTCTCCCGCCTTCCCTATCTCAGTTGACATCACCAATGGATAGTAAGGTTTCTAGTAACTTATAGCCAGAATATATAAAGAACTCCCACAACTCAAAAGTAGTAAAGACAAAGAATCCAATTTTAAAATGGGCAAAAGACTTGAACAGACACTTCAACAAAAAAAAAGATATGCGAATGGCCAATAAACACAGGAAAAGGTGCTAACATGATGAGTCTTTGGGAAAAATGCAAATTTAAACTATGAGTTGCCACTTTACAGTCATTAGAATAGCTAAAATTCATACTGAAAACACCAAATGTTGGTGAGGATGTGGAGCAACCGAAACACTCATATATTGCTTGTAGGAGTGTAACATGGCACAACAAGTTTGGGAAACTGATTGGCAGTATCTAATAAAGTTAAATATACATCTACCTGTGACCGAGAAATGCCACTCCTAGGTATATATCCAAGATAAATGAATGTATATATCCCCCCAGAAACATATATATGAATGATTATAGCAACTTTATTTATAATAGCCCCGAACTGGAAACACCCCAAATGTCATTAATAGTAGAATGCAATTTTGTTAAATTGTGGGATATTCATACACTGAAATGCTACTCTGTCGTAAAAAAAATAAATAAATAAATGACTGATGCATGTGTCAACATACGTGGATCTCACAAAAATTATGCTGAGCAAAAGAAGCCAGACACAAAAGAAAATATAGTGCATGATTCCATTTATATGAAGTTCAAGAACAAGTAAACTAACTTACAGTGACAGGAGTCGTAATGATGGTTATCTTGGGGGAGGGGAACAATTTAACCAGAAAGGGGACATGAGTGAATCTCTGGGGTGGTATTTTCATCTTGATGGTGGTTAAATGGTGTGTGCATATGAACAAGTTACTGAGATGTTCACTTAAAAGTTACATATTCTGCTCTTTGTAAATTATATCCCAGTACATAAAATATGTGAGAAAAGAAAATCCATGTTGGTTTTCCTGTCACCAGTGCAGTGGCATGATCAGTGCTCACTGCAACCTCAAACTCCTGGGCTCAAGCCATCCTCCTGCCTCAGGTGTGCCTAGCTAATTATTATCATTATTATTATTATTGTTATTATTATTATTTGGTCGATATGGAGTCTTGCTATGTTGCCCAGGCAGGTCTCAAACTCCTGGGCTTAAACAGTCCTCCCACTGGCTGGGCGCGGTGGCTCAAGCCTGTAATCCCAGCACTTTGGGAGGCCGAGACGGGCAGATCATGAGGTCAGGAGATTGAGACCATCCTGGCTAACACTGTGAAACCCCATCTCTACTAAAAAAAAAAAATACAAAAAACTAGCTGGGCATGGTGGTGGGTGCCTGTAGTCCCAGCTACTCCGGAGGTTGAGGCAGGAGAATGGCGTGGACCCAGGAGGTGGAGCTTGCAGTGAGCCGAAATCACGGCCACTGCACTCCAGCCTGGGCAACAGAGCGAGACTCCGTCTCAAAAAAAAAAAAAAATCCTCCCACCTCAGCCACCCAAAGTGCTGGGATTACAGGTGCAAGCCACTGTGCCTGGCTGACATTGGGCTTTTATATCTTCATGCCCTTTCTCTCTCTGTCCCCTCTGCTTAAAATACCTCTCTCCACTTATTTATTTGACTGAATGCTTACTGACTATTCATGATAATCAGCAGAACCACCTCAAATTCTATTCCAGAATAAATATAGACACCTGCCTGGTAAAAATAAGCAAAGAGAGAAAAACCAATCATATGAAAACACAAAAAGATTCAGACTTTCAACAGAAAGGGACGTGATAAGAGAAAATTAGTTTCCTTTGAAAAGAAATTTCCACAAGAAGAAGAGGAAAAAAATTTTAAACATATTTCTCTTTTATGTTTTTAATAATATTTGGGAGGATATTGTAATTGCAAGTGTAGTGGATTAAGAAATTACAAACTGAAATTACAAAAAATCATTAAGAAATTACAGACCGAAATTAGGAAACATTTTTAGCTTGCTAAATTTAAACCTCAGTGGAAACAATGAGCAGAAGATTGGGAACCGAAGAAAGCTGAATGTGTGACCCGGAACACAAGTTTGCAAATTTATCCTAGAATTCAGAAGAGAAAAGATGGTTTGTGATAGCTAAACTATAGAGGTTTAATATGTGTATAACAGTAATTCCACAAGGAGAGAGAAGAGAAAATAAAATATATGGCAGAAGAAATTTTCTCTGAACTAAAGAAAGATTTGCATCTTCTACTCAGTATCTTAACTTTCCTGGTAAGATATAAATTACCAAAAATTGACCTAAGAAGAGATACACCCTGACTGGACTAATAACCATGGAATTGTATAAATTATCAAACAACATCTCTCTTGAAAGTTCATATCTTGGTAGTTACATAGGTAGTTACAAAATTTGACTTCTATCAAATTTTAAAGGACAGAATTCTACCATGCTTTTTAAAAATACTACCATGAAAAATATAGTGTGCTAACCTTTCATGTAAAAAAGAAAGAGAAATAAGAAAATATGCATGTATCTTGTCATGTGTAGAAAAACAAGTATAGGAAGGATAAACAAGAAACTGATGAGATTGGTTAGCTACAGTGGATAGGTAGGGATAGTCTGGAAAGAATGGGAGATTGGGGGTGAGGATAGAAGGGATGGGAGAAATGACAATTCTCTGAGTATGCTGTTTGTACAGTTCTTAGTTTGAGGACCATGATAATGCTACACATATCCCCATCTCACCCTAAAATGGTAAGTTTACATCAATCAGGATGTGATGGGAATCTAAAACTGAATATGAACAGTAATAAATGAACCTAACTCTATTACAAATGAATGATATAACCGTACTGAGGAAGGAGAAGACAAAAGGAACTAACCAAGTAACATAGAAAACCATATTTTGACTATATACTATACGTATGTACCCCATCCAAATCTCATATTGAAATATAATCCTCAGTGCTGGAGGTGGGGCCTGTTGGAAGGTGATTGGATCACAGGGGCAGATTTCTCATGAATGGTTTTGCACCATCCCTCTTGGTACTGTCCTCTTGAGAGTGAGTTCTCATGAGATCTGGTCATTTAAAAGTGTGTAGTACTGACCAGGCGCAGTGGCTCATGTCTATAGTCCCAGCACTTTGGGAGGCCAAGGTGGGCGGATCACAAGGTCAGGAGACTGAGACCATCCTGGCCAACATGGTGAAACTCCGTCTCTACTAAAAATATAAAAATTATCTGGGTGTGGTGGTACGTCCCTGTAATCCCAGCTATTTGGGAGGCTGAGGCAGGAGAATTGCTTGAACCAGGGAGTTGGAGGTTGCAGTGAGCTGAGATCATGCCACTGCTCTACAGCCTGGCGACAGAGCTCCATCTAAAAAAAAAAAAAAAAGTGTGTAGTACCTCGCCCCTTGCTCTCTCTTGCTCCTGCTCTGGCCACGTGACATTCAAGCCCCAACTTTGCCTTCCACCATGATTGTGAGCTTCCAGAGGATCTCCCCAGAAGCAGAAGCCACTATGCTTCCTACACAGCCTGCAAAACCTTGAGCTGATTAAACCTCTTTTCTTTATAAAAATTACCCAGTCTCTATAGCAATGTGAGAACAGACTAATAAAAAGGCTAAAGACGGAAAAAAAAAATCACAACTTGTACCACATTGTGTTGGTATTGCTGCTTAAGGGGTCTGTTCTCTGATGAGCAAATCTATTTCTCACAGGTATATGGGTTAGAAATTCTGAAACTCTTTTATATATATGTGAAGATTGGACAAATAATTAAATATATTGTGAATAATGAGAGCCAAGTTTTTCGGTGTTCAGGAAGGAAGTTACAAATAAGGAAAAGTAGAAGGCTAGAATGAATGTTGTGGCATTAGATGAGAAGGTATCAGTATATACTCATGTATATACTCATGGAGGTATCAGTATATACTCTTGGTTTTTAATAGATAAATATATAAAGAGATATAGATGTATGTATATTTCCCAGCTCTGATAATGGAGCCTAGAGGTAATGATATCCCACTAGTAACGAGCACACCTAGCTTCCAGATCTTGGTTTCTAAATATCATTCTCCAATAAAAGGAACCAGGGCTCCTTAGAGGAATGTCTGATTGAAGGGCCACAGGGAAAGAACAAGATGAATCTAGAACATCTTGTGGTACTAGAAAATAATAAAGTGCTCAAAAAATATTTAATGTTTGTCAAAAGAATGCAATAACCAACTTGAAGGGGCTCCCAGTGACCAAATCCAGAACAAGCTAAGTAACACAATAATGACAGTTATGGGTTATAGCTTATAGAATAAAATAAGTATCCAAGAGTCCATAATGACATTTCAAAAATTGGATAAATACATGGGGGAGAATTGACAACCCTTTCTTACAGTGGAATGCCAGTGAATACATATAGAAGGAAGATGGAAGCAGAAAATCAGCATTTGGTAAACATCACAGTAATAATTTTTGCAGGTAAGAATCATCAACAGGTTGGGCACGGTGGCTCACACCCGTATTCCCAGCACTTAGGGAGGCCAAGGCGGGTGGATCACCTAAGGTCAGGAGTTTGAGACCAGCCTGCCCAACATGGTGAAACCCTGTCTCTACTAAAAACACAAAAATTAGCTGGGTGTGGTGGCACGTGCGTGAAATCCCAGCAACTCAGGAGACTGAGGCAGGAGAATCTCTTGAACCTGGGAAGCAGAGGTTGCAGTGAGCCAACTACGCCATTGCACTCCAGCCTGGGTGACAGAGCAAGACTCTTTCAAAAAAAAAAAATAGATACTAAATGCAGTGAGCAAAAATATGATGATAATGGTGCTGTGGTCTGAATGTGTCCCCCCAAATATTCATACATTGAAGCCTAACCCCCAAGGTGATGGTATTAGAAGGTGTGGCATTTAGGGAGGTGATTAGGTCTAGGTAATGAGGGTGGAGCCCTCATGATTAGAATTAGTGCTCCTATGAAAAGAGGCCTACGGGGCCAGGCGCAGTGGCTCTTGCCTGTAATTCCAGCACTTTGGGAGGCCGAGGCAGTTGGATCACAGGGTCAGGAGATCGAGACCATCCTGACCAACATGGTGAAACCCCATCCCGACTAAAATACAAAAAATTAGCCGGGCGTGGTGGCACGTGCCTGTAGCCCCAACTCGGGAGGCTGAAGTAGGGGAATCGCTTGAACCTGGGAGGCGGAGGTTGCAGTGAGCCAACTGCACTCCAGCCTGGGCGACAGAGCAGGACTCCATCTCAAAAAAAAAAAAAAAAAAAAAAAAAAAGAGGCCTAAGGGAACTGCCCTTTGCCATGTGTTGCACCACGTGAGGACACAGTCAGAGGTGCTGCATATGAGGAACGGGCCCTCACCAGACATCAAATCTGCCAGCACGTTGATCATGGACTTCCCAGCTTCCAGCACTGTAAGAAATAAATGTTTGTTGTTGATAAGCCACCCAGTGTATGGGACTACAGCCGTGCACCACCACACCCGGCTAATTTTTGTATTTTTAGTAGAGACGGGGTTTCACCATGTTGGCTAGGCTGATCTCAAACTCCTGGCCTCAAGTTATCTGCACACTTCGGCCTCCCAAAGTGCTGGGATTACAGGCATGCGCCACCGTGCCCAGCAAGATACTTTCTAGTCACAAAGGGAAAATAGAAACCTTACAGCAAAGAAGCTGGACGGACACACCCTTAACCAAGTGAACAAAGTTAACATTATCATAAGGAGACACAGCGATAACATTCATCTCGCGATTTGATGCTGAGACAGGCACATCATTTCTGTGGCATTCTCGCCAAAAATGTCTTACATCAACCTCATCATGGAAAACATCAGGCCTTGCCGGGCGCGGTGGCTCACGCCTGTAATCCCAGCACTTCGGGAGGCCGAGGCGGGCGGATCACAAGGTCAGGAGATCAAGACCATCCTGGCTAACACGGTGAAACCGCGTCTCTACTAAAAATACAAAAAATTAGCCGGGCGTGGTGGTGGGCACCTGTAGTCCCAGCTACTCAGGAGGCTGAGACAGGAGAATGGCATGAACCCAGGAGGCGGAGGTTGCAGTGAGCCGAGAACGCGCCACTGCACTCCAGCCAAGGCAACAGAGAAAAAAGAAAAGAAAAAAAAAAAAAAAAGAAAACATCAGGCCTTGGTGTTGGTTGCTCACACCTGTGATGCCAGCACATTGGGTAGCTAAGGTGGGAGAATTGCTTGGGGCCAGATGTTCAAGACCAGCCTGGGCAACATAGCAAGACCTCTTTCTACCAAAAATAAATAAATATATTAGCTGGGTGCAGTGACATGGGCCTGTAGTCCCTACTACTAAGAAGGCTGAGGTGGGAGGATCACATGAGCCCAGGAGGTTGAGGTTACAGTGAACTGTGATTATGCTGCTGCACTCTAGCCTAGGTGACAGAGCCTAGATGACAACCTGTCTCTAGAAAGAAAAGAAAGAAAAAGGAAAACATCAGACTCACTCAAATTGAGGGACATTCTACAAAATCTTCAGCAGTGTCAAGGTCAGGAAACAAAGGCAAAAGGGCTGTCACAGATTGTCACACAACACTTAAATGCAATGAGGGATTTGGGCTTGGATCCTGGGCCAGAAAAAGTACATTGAGTTGGACTATCGGCAAAATTTGAATAAGGTCTGTAGATTAGTTAATAGTTTTGTATCAATGTTAATTTTCTGATTTCAAGAATCATACTATGTTATACACAATGCCGATATTTAGGGAAGCTGGGTCAAAGGTTTATGGGAACTCTTACATTTGCGCCTTTTTTTGTAAATCCAAAATTCTTTCAAAATACAGACCTAAAAAAGCAAAACTTAAAAGTTGCCAATCTTACAAACTTTGGAAAAACTTCCCATTTTGTTTTAACCTGATACTGAAACTCAAAAAGAAAACTACAGGTAAATTCCTCTCTATGATACAGATATAAAATCTGAAATAGAATAAGTGCAAGTTTGGCTGGGCACGGTGGCTCATGCCTGTAATCCTAGCACTTTGGGAGGCTGAGGCGGGTGGATTGCCTGAGGTCAGGAGTTCAAGACCAGTCTGGCCAACATGGTGAAACCCTGTCTCTACTAAAAATACAAAAATTAGCCAGATGTGGTGGCAGGTGCCTATAATCTCAGCTACTCGGAAGGAGGCAGGAGAATCACTTGAACCGGGCGGGATGGAGGTTGCAGTGACCCGAGATTGCTCCACTTCACTCCAGCCTGAGTGAAAGAGCAAAACTCCATCTTGAAAATAAATCAATCAATAAAATAATTTTTAAAAATAAATGCAAGTTAAAAAAATAAAAATAAAAAAAAAAAAAAAATAAATGCAAGTTATATCCAGCCTTTAATTATAATAGTAATATACTGTGACAAAGAAGGGTTTGTTCAAGGAATGCTGACATCTTGGATAAGCCCAAAGGAATGCAGACTGGACTGGTCACCCGCAAGAATCCACTGTGTACATTGACCTGGTTAAAAAAGTCAGGGGCCTGTGCAGAGGCGTTTACAGGTGGGCCCTGGGGTGCAAGATGGGGAGTGACCTCCAGTGGAAATTCCAGCATGTCACCATAGGAGAGGGGTAGAGTCTGACCGATGGGTCACCATTGCAAAATTTACATTGGATGTTTGGGGAGGAGCGAAACAAGATAGAACCAACTTGCACCCACACCTCTCCCAAGCCAGTCCCTTGCTATTGCTACCAATGAGAGTGTGATCTCTATCCCAGTCCAGCCTCGTAGGTTGAACCTTATGGGGGGAAAAGCCATCTGAACCTTATGGGGAAAGAGCTTCAGGAAGAAGCAAAAATACCTTTTCATTAAGGGCCGAGAAGCCAAGTGAAAGGGGCAGGAACATGCCATGGCTCTGGCCCCTGTAGGCCTGTGGAAAAGCGTTGCTTTGAAACCACGAAGCCTTCTACCTTGGGAAATACAAGGAGACTGACCCCAGCACAGTCACCACTGTAAGATAGACCTGGGGAAACCCAGGGGTAACTGAGAAGGCTTTGAAGGAAGCTGGAAGACCTGGAGCAGGGATCAGAAACTCAAACATCCCCAAGGGCCAGGCAGGTCAAACTCAGGGATAGAACGGGTGAGATGGTGTTCACTTAATATATTCTGACATTTCGTAACAGCATTGTTTATACTCTGTGCCTCCTGAAATAAACCCTGTTCAAAGGTCAGTCCTTTTCTCCCCCCAGTGCAATAAGATTCTCTTTCCTGACACAGCTTTTCCATAGTCTTAGATTTCATTTCTGGTAGCCCCTTACATCTTATTCTTTCAGCAGACACACTTTGCATATTAAACATATAGCAATATTCTTTACTTCTACCTAGAAATATGCTTTCCCCCTTTTCTCTTAGAAGCACATGGCCCTCTTTGCCTCTTTCATTTTTTTCTACATTTGCTAGATGTGATTACAAGAAATATTTCATTAATATCATTATTTCATTATTTTAAAAAATTGCACAAATGCAAAAACTGGCAACTGAGCCTTCATCCTGATATCTGGGAAACAATAGGGTATGGTGACAATAGGGTATGATGGAATACTAATGAGGTAAATGAAGAGACTGCTAAAAGGAGCCCCTTGGGGCCCAGCTCCAACCCACGGTGGCCATGTGGAAATGCAAGATTAGTGTGGCTAGATCTTATGATTTTAAAAGAGAAACTAGAAATTGGAATTCATATGAGAAATCTCCTGATTGTTAAATGCTGGCAACTAATTCAAAACAGCATTCTAAAATGCTTTACAGGCCAAACTAGACATGACCTACTGGCTTTCAGTTTGTGACATCTGTTTTCTGTTACACAGGTGGGAGCATGCAGCAGTGAAACCTGAGTTCTTTCTGTTCATGTGAGCTAATCTTCCCGCTGGCTGGAAGACACTTCATTTATACAAACAGCGATTACTATAAAAGTGTATTCATGTTGTTCATCACATGAATAGGACATGGGAGAAAAGCTTTGTAATTATCCTGATAAGAGGCCCCCTAATGCGAATTCTCTGTGGTTAGGAATAAAAGGAGACTTTGTCAACATGATAAATGACATCTATCTCAATCCAGCAGACTATGTGATAGCTAATGATGACTTGAAACGAAGGGACAGACTACGGTCCTTAATAACAGAAGAATTCCTATAAAACAAGGGTGCTCACAACTTGAATAGTTTCAACAATGTTGTGAAATTCAAAGCAAGAAGAAAGAGAGTCAGAAATTTGGGAAGCAAAAGTCAAGTTTGTCATTATTTGTAAGTGATATGATTGTCTACCTGAGAAACCCTAGATAAGGGACTGAGACATATCTAGAACAAGAGAGTTCAATAAAGTAGCTGGAGACACAAAAAGATGAAATTCAATAATTTTCTACATACCAGCAATGACCAGATAGAAAATGAGCTCATTCATCCCAGTAAATAGTGCTGAGACAACTGAATATCCATATGCAAAATTGTAAAATTGGGTCCCTAGGACATACCACATACAAAAATTAACTCAAAAATGGATCAAAGACCTAAATCTAAGAGCTGAAACTACAAAACTCATAGAAGAAAACATAAGTGTAAATCTTCATGTCCTTGGATTAGTCAATAGTTTCTCAGATATGACATCAAAAGTCCAAGCAACAAAAGAAGAAAAATAAAGTGGATATCATCAGTCAAGCACAGTGGCTTACGCCTATAATCCCAGCACTTTGGGAGGCTGAGGCAGGTGGATCACATGAGGTCAGGGGTTTGAGACTAGCCTGGCTGACATGCAAAACCTCATCTCTATTAAAAATACAAAAATTAGTCAGGTCTAGTGACGCATGCACACCTGTAGTCCCAATTACTTGGGAAGCTAAGGCAGGAGAATCGCTTGAGCCTGAGAGGCAGAGGTTGCAGTGAGCCAACATCGCACCACTGCACTCCAGCTTGGGTGATGGAGCGAGAGTCCATCTCAAAAAAATAAGTAAAAAATAAAGTGGACACCATGAAAAGTACAATTTTGTTCTTCAAGGACACTATCAAGAAACTGAAAAGATTGCCCACAGAATAGTAGAAAAATACTGCAAATCATACATATGATAAGGGATCTGAATCTAGAACATATAAAGTACTACTATAACTCAATAATAAAAAGACAAATACCAAATTTAAAAAATGAGCAAAGGATCTGAATGGACACTTCTCCAAAGAAAATATACAAATAGCCAACAAGCATGTGCAAAAATGCTCAACACCATCAGAGAAATGCAAGTCAAACCACCATGAAATATCATACACTATCAAAAAAAAAGAAAAACAGATAATAACAAGTGTTGACAAGGATGTTGGGAATTTGGAACCCTCCTGCCTATTTCCTTGTGGGAATGTAAAATGGCACAGTCACTTTGGACAATACTCTGTCAATTTCTTGAAAAGTTTAAACATACAGTTATCATATGACCCAGCAATTCTCTTAGGTATATACCCAAGATAAATGAGAACATATGTCCATACGAAAACTTGTACATGAATGTTTGTAGCAGCATTATTCATGATAGCCCAAAAGTGAAAAAACACACATGTCCTTCAACTGATGAATGGATAAATACAATGTAGTATATCCATGCAATGGGATATTACTTGATCATAAAGAGAAATGAATTACTGACACATACGACAAAGTGAATGAACCTTAAAAATACTATGCTAAGTGAAAGAAGCCAATTACAGAGAACCACATATTATATGATTTTATTTATATGAAATGTTCAGGCCGGGCACAGTGGTTCACACCTGTAATCCCAGCACTTTGGGAGGCTGAGACAGGCGGATCACAAGGTCAGGAGTTCAAGACCAGCCTGATCAACATGGTGAAACCCCGTCTCTACTAAAAATACCAAAAAAAATTTAGCCAGGCATGGCTGTAATGGCACATGCCTGTAATCCCAGCTACTCAGGAGGCTGAGGCAGGAGAATCGCTTGAACCTGGGAGGCAGAGGTTGCAGTGAGCCTAAATCAGGCCACTGCACTCCGGCCTGGGCGACAGAGCAAGATTCCATCTCAAAAAAAAAAAAAAAGAGGAGAAAAGAAATGTTCAGAGTCAGCAATTCCACAGAGACAGGGAGTAGATTAGTATTGCCAGAGTCTGGGGTGGTAGGGGGAAAATGAGGAGTGAATGCTAATGGGGATGGGATTTATTTGGGGAGAAATAAAATATTCAAAAGTTGACTGGGATGATGGTTGCATGACTAAATATACTAAAATCCATTGAACTGTGCACTTAAAATGGGTGAATTACAGGGTGTGTGAATTATATCTCAATAACATTGTTATTAAAAATTTATAAATTGTACTATGGGACACAAAATAAGTCTTGCATAAATTGTAAGATATTTCATATATCTGGATTCGAAAATATAATCATATTGTAAAAGACGTCCATTTTCCCCCAGTTGAGTTTAAAAATGTAATATAGTTTCAATCAAAACCAAATAAGGTTTTTAGGGGAGTTGGGGGCAAGGAAGGAGACTGACAAAATGATTTTACATTTCATCATAGAAAATAATCTTGCGAAGATAACCAAGAAACTTTTTCAAAGGTTGAGTGATGAGGGAGGACTTTCCATGTGAGATATGAAGATGTTCTGTAAAGCCACAGAGTTACAGAGCTGTGGTGCTGATGGAGGAAGTGTAACAGATCAATGGGACTAAATTGATCTGTCAGAAACAAACACAAATATCTGAATGAATTTAATATAGATTAAAGAAGATAGGATCAATTACTCAATAATGGGATAGGACAACTGACCACTAGGGGCAACTAACTAATCATTGGGGAAAGAGTAAGTGTGTGTTTTTTACTTCAAATCTTTTTTTTTTTTTTTCTGAGACGGAGTCTCGCTCTATCGCCCAGGCTAGAGTGCAATGGCATGACCTCAGCTCACTGCAACATTAAAAAAATTTAAAAAGCTAAATACAAAACCAAACTGAAAACCAAGAAATGAAATTCCCCCAATGAGAATACATAAAAAAAAAAAAAAAAGCTAATACACACACATACACACATACTACAAAAAACAGAAAGACAGGAGGAAAAAAGAAACAGAAAAAATGGGACGAACAGAAATTAAGCCAAAAGCCTAGGAACTAGCCAAAATATATCAATAATCATGGCCATTAACAGTCAGAGATTGTTAGATTGAAGAAAACGTATAAAACACAATTAGTTGCAGTTTCTTTTTCTTTCTTTCTTTCTTTTTTTTTTTTTTTTTTGTTTTTTGTGTTTTGAGATGAAGTCTCACTCTGTCACCCAGGCTGGAGTACAGTAGTGTGATATCTCGGCTCACCACAACCTCCGCCTCCCAGGTTCAAGCGATTCCCCTGCCTCAGCCTCCCGAGTAGCTGGAATTACAGGTGCCCGCCACCAGGCCTGGCTAAGTTTTTTGTATTTTTAGTAGAGAAGGGGTTTCACCATGTTGGCCAGGCTGGTCTCAAACTTCTGACCTCAAGTGATCTGCCCGCCTCAGCCTCCCAAAGTGCTGGGATTACAGGCATGAGCCACTGCGCCTGGCCAGTTGCAGGTTCTAAGAGGTATATCTAAGGTATGAAGACATGAAAGTGCTGAAAGCAAAAGGATGGCAAAAGAAATATTAAGCGAAAACTAAAATAAAGGTGGTTAGTTGTGTCAATTTCAGATTAAAACAGACAGGAGTTATTAGAAGTAGAGATATGATACAATGATACAGTTTTAACTCATCACCAGATAAAACAAATTTAAACTTGTACAAAACGAATTTTAAAAATCTAAAAATTACATAAAGCGAGAATTAATAGAATCGCATGGAGAAATTGAGAAATTAATCATCGTTGTGAGGTTTTGACAAGCCTCTCTGAAATATAACTGCCTCAAAAGAGGCCAGGGACAGTGACTCACACCTGTAGTCTCAGCACTTCGGGAGGCCAACACGGGTGGATCACTTGAGTCCACGAGAAAAGCCTGGCTAACATGATGAAACCTCGTTTTTACTAAAAAAACACAAAAATTAGCCGGGCATGGAGGTGCATGCCTGTAATCCCAGCTACTTTGGAGGCTGAAGCACGAGAATCACTCTACTAAAGACACAAAAATACCTCCCAGGAGGTAGAGGTTTCAGTGAGCCAAGATCAGGCCACTGCACTCCAGCCTGGGTGACACAGTGAGACTCTGTCTCAAAAGAAAAAAACAAAAAACAAAAAAAAAACCTCAAAAGATAAAGTGTAGTAAAGCTATAGATTTCATCAAAAACAATTAAACTGAATTTGATAATCATATATATAATCTTACACCCAGTTATTGAAAAACAATCATACTCTTCTCAAGCCCAGCTGGAACAATTACTGAAATAAATCATGGGCAAGGCCACAACTCAAGTCTCAACAAATTTCAGAGAACTGATGTCATACGGGCCACATTCTCTGACCACAGTGCCATAACAAAAATAGTTTTAAATTATCATAAAACTGGACACTTCTAAATAGCCTCTAGATCAAAGAAAAATAATCACACTGGAAACATTTTAAAAATACTTAGAACTGAAGCTGGGCACATTGGTGCATGCCTGTAGTCGCAGCTACTCCGGAGGCTGAGGCAGGAGGATTGCTTGAGCCCAGGAGTTTAAGGCTGTAGTGCAATATGTTGGTACCTCTGAATAGCCACTGTACTGCAGCCTGGGCAACATAGCAAGACCCCATCCCTAAAAATAAGTTAAATAAATACTTAGAACTGAATGACAATGAAAATATTACATATCAATACTCGTGAGACACAAGTAAAAACCATACACAGAAGGAAATTTGTAGCTTCTTAAATGCTAATCTGAGAAAAGAAGGCTGAAAATTAATAAACTGTTTAAGAAGTTAGAAAAAGGACAATAGAGGCTGGGTGTGGTGGTTCACAGCTGTAATCCCAGCACTTTGGGAGGCCGAGGTGGGTGGATCACCTGAGGTCAGGAGTTCAAGACCAGCCTGGCCAACATGATGAAACTCCATCTCTACTAAAGATACAAAAAATTAGCTGGACATGGTTGTGGGCACCTATAACCTCAGCTACTCAGAAGGCTGAGGCAGGAGAATTGCTTGAACCCAGGAGGCGGAGGTTGCAGTGAGCCGAGCTTGTGCCACTGCACTCCAGCCTGGGTGACAGAGCAAAACTCTGTCTCAAAAAGGAAAAAAAAAAAAAAAAAGTACAATAGATTAGTCCCTACTTCCCCAAAAAAGGAGATAATAAAAATAAGAGCCATGATTAATGAAATGATAAATATTTGTCAAAACCAAATGAAGCCAAAAGATGGTTATTTGACAACATAAACACATATCTGGCAAGACAGATAAGAAATAGAGAGTACAAGTAAATAATATCAGGGCCAAAAAAGACACATAACTACAGATGCAGTGGAGATTATGAAAATAACACATAATACTGTGAACAATATTAGGCTCATAAATTTTAAAACTTAGATGAAATGGGCATTTTTTTCCTAGAAAAAAATAACAAAACCAGCTCATTCCAATTATGTACAAATCCTTTCAGAAAACCGAAGAAGGAATAGTCCCCAACTCATTTTATGAGGGCACCATAACCTTGATATCCAAACTAGATAAAGACAGAAGAAATAAAAATTACAGGGCCAATTTTATTTGTGAAGCTAGATGCAAAGATAGGAAACCAAAATTGATTATACATTATGACCACTTGGGTTCATCCCAGGAATGCAAGGGTAATTTGACAGCAGAAAATTCTATGGTGTCATTCATCATATTAACCATGGAAAAGGGGGAACGTCCGAGAGGACGCTTAAAAGGCATTTCATAAAATTATCAGTGTTTGGGTGGGGGTGGGGCGGAAATCTCTTAGAAAACTAAGAACAGAATTTCCCTAACCTGAAACAGAGTATTTAGTAAATGACTATAATAAACACTTAATTTTAACAAAGAAATATTAGGAAGACTCCTATTTATTTATTTAGAGATGGAGTCTTCCTCGGTTGCCCAGGCTGGAGTGCAAGGGCGAGGTCTTGGTTCACTGCAAGCTCCACCTCCTGGGTTCAAGCGATTCTCCTGCTTCAGCCTCCCGAGTAGCTGGGATTACAGGCACGTGCCACCACTCCTGGCTAAATTTTTGTATTTTTGGTAGAGACGGGGTTTCACCATGTTAGCCAGGATGGTCTCCATCTCCTGACATCGTGATCCACCCACCTCGGCCTCCCAAAGTGCAGGAATTACGGGCGTGAGCCACCACGCTCAGCCAAAGCATCCTTTTTAAAATCAGGCATAAGCTACAACATAGACGAATCTTGTAAACTTTATTCTAAGTGAAACAAATAAGCCAGTTGCAAATCAGCCCTATATTATGTGATTGCATTTGTATGAAATGTTTGGAATAGTCAAATCCATAAAGACAGGAAGTCAACTGGTGACTACTTAGGGTTGGTAGGAAAGAAATAGTTAAGTGACTGCTAATGGGCATGGGGTTTGTTTTTGGGGCGATGAAAATGCTGATTGGGGTGATGGTTGCACAACTCTGAATATCCTAAAAACCACGTTAAATGAGTGATTTGTCTGGGATGTAACTTTTTTCTCAATAAAGGTATTTCTGAAAAAGCATGTGAAGAGCAGGGTGTTTCCAAGAGCAGTTAATTTGGAATCAACACATATTATGGATTAAAAAAAAAAAAAAAGTGATCAGGCCCAAGACAAGGATGTGCCTTGTTACCACTTCTATTCACCATTATATCGTATATCCCAGCCAGAATATTAAGATACCAACACAATCTTAAAACATTGTAAAGGAAGAAGAAAAGGTCATTATTCAAAGATTATATGCTTGTCTATACAGAAAACGGAAAAGAAGACACAAAGAAATTATTAAAAACAGGCCAAACACGGTGGCTCACGCCTGAAATCCTAGCACCTTGGGAAGCTGAGACAGGTGGATTGTCTGAGGTCAGGAGTTCAAGACCAGCCTGGCCAACAGGTGAAACCCTGTCTCTACTAAATATATAAAAATTAGATGGGTGTGGTGGTGCGTGCCTGTAATCCCAGCTACTTGGGAGGCTGAGGCAGGAGAATCGCTTGAACCTGGGAGGCAGAGGTTGCAGTGAGCTGAGACCATGCCATTGAACTGCAGCCTGGGCAACAAGAGCAAAACTCCATCTCGAAAGAGAGAAGGAAGGAGGGAAGGAGGGAAGGAGGGAAGGAGGGAAGGAAGGAGGGAAGGAGGGAAGGAGGGAGGGAAGGAGGGAAGGAGGGAAGGAGGGAGGGAGGGAGGGAAGGAAGGAAGGAAAGAAAGAAAACTAGAAATAAGAGTGGAAGTTAACAAGATAACTGGCTATGGAATCACTGTACAAAAATGGATTCTGTT
Source organism: Theropithecus gelada (assembly GCF_003255815.1). NCBI lineage: Eukaryota > Metazoa > Chordata > Mammalia > Primates > Cercopithecidae > Theropithecus > Theropithecus gelada. The sequence goes on from NC_037684.1 coordinate 65,285,034, forward strand.
GCTGTACAGCAGCAACTAACAAAATACTTATTTTTTAAAATTACAAGATAATTGTTGCAACATAAGCTAGGACAGTAAACATAAAACACGTACAAGACAATATATAGAATATTGTTAAACTTCACTGAAAAACATACAAATAATTGGCAAGTTATCCTGTTTTGTGAATAAAATGTATTATAAAAATATCAACTCTTTCCAAACTGACCTATAAGATTCAATGCAATCCTGGAGAAGCACTTCCAAAATGGCAGAGTGAAGACCCCCCCAAAATTCACTCCTCCATAAAAGCAGTGAGAACATTAACAAAAAAAAGTTAAAACTAACCTTTTTAGAACTCTATAAATTAACCAAAAACTTGCAACAATCTCAGGAGTATTTATTCAAGAAAAATTGCTGACTCTCAGTAAGAACAGCGAGTTCTATGGCACTTTTAACTTACCCTCTTCTCATCTCCCTCTTCCCAACTCTGAGGTAGACTTGAAAAGCTCATGACCTTGGTAACTGTGCAAAGCAGCAAACTTGCAGCCACTGGAGGAGGCAGATGGTTTAGGGGCACCCCCAAAGGTCTCATCCCAGAGAACCGTCACTATTTGACTGGGCTGGCAGTTCCCTGGAAAATCCCCATTCACAGGTGTTTTTATTTGACCTGACTCAACACGTGCCCTATTCCCAGAGTATTTGTTGAAAGCAATCAACAGCAATTGTTTAACAGTGCAGCTGTCTCTGGCAAAATCTGGGAAATGAGCTAGGGAGTTTTGGAAAGCTCTGACATAGTCCTGGAGATCTAGAAGGGTAGGTACATGTTCATGCCCAAGAAAGACCTAACAAGGCCCCAGTCTCTCACCTCAGGCTGACCTTCAGCATCTGCTCAAGCAGGAAGTGAAAGTTAAGGCAGAGATGTAAACTAACTAGGGCAATCAGAGTGTTTGTCAACACACACGCACAGTTCCCTGGCAAAGTGCGGAGAGAGCCATTGGTCTGGGCATTTAAGGAACCTCTATCTAAACATTAGCTGATCACCAAGCTAAAGGAGCACAGACTTCCTTGGCCACACAAAACAAATAATACAGACTTCATAGAATTAGTACAGGAAAACCACTAAACAAACTAAACAGTAGCAGCAACAACAATATCAACAAACAGCAACAACAACAAACGCTGGGAAGGCAGTGTGAATGTGATTTCCAAATTTAAAATGTCCTGTTTTCAACTACAAATTATGAGGCACTCAAAGAAACAGTATATCCCACACACAGGAAATAAAACAGTCAATAGAAATTGTCCCAGAGGAAGCCAGATGTTGGACATACTAAATAAAGACTTTAAATCAGCCTTTATAAACATGTTAAAAGAAAAACATATCTCATAGCAAAATGTAAGAATGAAGTCTCGCCAAATTTGATGCGACCAACCCCAAGAAAAAATCCCAACAAAGTTGCAAATGGAATTTGCTAAGGTCTTTCAGTACTGTATATGGAAGAGCAAGGGACTGAGAATATACAAGATATTCCTAGGAAGAAGTGTGGCCAGGCACAGTGTCTCACGCCTGTAGTCCCAGCTACTCAGAAGGCTGAGGTGGGAGGTTGAGGCTGCAGTGAGCCAAGATTGCACCACTGAACTGCAGCCTGGGCAAGACAGTGAGACCCTGTCTCCAAAAAAAAAAAGGAAGTGGGTGGGCAGAGGTGGTGGTGTGGTTTTTTGTTATGAAGGATCAAAACATGTCCTCAAGTTGTGACTGGGTGGTATTGGTGCAGGTATAGGCAGGTCAGTGGAAACAGATCTGCACATATGTGGAAGTACGATTTAAGACAGAGATGGCATTACAGGTCAGAAGGGAAAGGGGGAGCCCATTCAATACATGTTGCTGGCGTAATTGATAATTCATATACAAAAATAAAATAGAATCCTTTCTATCTTGCACCTAACACAAAATTAGTTCCACATGAATTATACTTTATCAGCTAAAGGAGATTTTCTAGTTTGATGAATTTTTTTTTCTAAACAAGTGTTGAATTTTATCAAGTGCTTTTTCTGCATCTATTGAGATGATCGTATGTCTTTTTATCCTTTGTATTGTTTTATGGCGAATTACATCGATTGGTCTTTTAATAGTAAACCAATTTTCCAATCCTAGAAAATACTCCACTTTGTCGTATGTATTATCTTACTTGTGCACTGTGGGTTGAATTTGTTAATATTTTGTTTAGAACTTTGTATCTATATTCATGACAGAATTTGTCCTGTAATTCCCTCTTTCTGTAATGTCTTTGTCCGGTTCTAGTATCCAGTTATACTAGCCTCATGAAAAGACTTGGAATGGTGGCTCACACCTCTAATCCCAGCACTTTGGGAGGCCAAGGTGGGAATATGGCTTGAGCCCAGGAGTTCAAGACCAGCCTGGCCAGCATAGCAAGAGCCTATCTCTGTTATTTAAACAACAACAACAACAAAAAAAGTGTTTCCTCTTCCTCTATGCTATGAAAGACTTTACGTAAAATTAGCACTGTTTCTTCCCTAGATATTTGAAAGAATTTATCGGTAATGTCATTTGGGCCTAGAGTTTTCTTTGTAGGATTAAAAACTTTTTTTACACCTTTATTGAGATATAATTGACATACAATAAAGTGCACATATGTAAACAGTGTGGTTTGAGAACTTTGGCCATACATACAGACCCATGAAAATACATCTCTGCGATCAAGATAATGAACATGTCCATTACTCCCAGAAGTTTTCTTGTGGCCGTTTCTAGTCCCTTCCTCCCATCCATCCGCTGCCTCTAGGCAACCACTGACCTGCTTTCTGTTGCTATAGATTAGTTTTCATTTTCTAGAATTGTAAATAAATGGAATCATATAGTAAGTATTCTTTTTTGTCTGGATGCCTGCATTCATCATAATTATTTTGAGATTCATCCATGCCGTTGTATGTGTCAAAAGTCCATCCTGGCTGGGTGCGGCGGATCACTCCTATAATCCCAACAGTTTGGGAGTCTGAGGCAGGAGGATGGCTTTAGCCCAGGAGTTCAAGACCAACCTAGGCAACATAGTGAGACCTTGTCTCTACAAAAAAATTAAAAATTAGCTGGGTGTGGTGGTGTGCACCTATAGTCCCAGCTACTCAGGAGGCTGAGGCAGGAGGATCACTTGAGCCAGCTGAGGAGGTTGAGGCTGCAGTGAGCCATGATCACTCCACTGCACTCCAGCCTAGGCAAGAGTTAGACCCTCTCCAAAATGAAATAAATAAAATAAAATAAAATAAAATAAAATACTTCATCCTTTTTATTGCTAAATAATATTTTGTTGTATCAATTTACCCTAATTTATCTATTTACCTTTGATGGACATTTAGGGTTTTTTTTCAGTTTTCGTCTCTTACAAATAAATCTGCTATGAATATTCACATACAAGTCTTGGCACCGACACATGCTTTCATCTTCCTGGGGGCAGGAGGAGCAGCAGGAGAATTGCTTGAACCTGGGAGGCAGAGGTTGCGGTGAGCCAAGATCATGCCATTGCACTCCAGCCTGGACAAAAGCAACAACAACAAAATGTAAAAACGTGAACTCTAAACTTGGAGAATATGTTTCCAACACATATAACTGACATTCAACACCCCAAATACATAAGATACTCTTATAAATCAGTAAGTTAAGGAAAGCATCTGAGTAGAAAATAGGCAAAAGACATAAACTTGCATTTCACAGAAAAAAGTTCATAGCCAATCAACTTATAGAAAGATGAACAATCTCATTAGTAATCAACAAGTTGAAACCACAGAAGTTCAGAGAATGGCAGCCTCTTGGAAAGGGGTAAGATTAGGATCAGGGAGAAGTCCGTGGCAGGCTTGTTGGGAGAGGGAGTGGCATTTTATTTCCTGGTGGTCATTACAAATTTTATAATGGTCATTACAAATTTTATTTTATATTTATTAAACCATACATGCATGCTATGTGCCCTTTCTAAATATATTTGCAGTCTACAGTAAAAATAATTTTTCATGTTCTTTAAAAGTAGGCATCTTTTGGCCAGACACAGTGGCTCACGCCTGTAATCTCAGGACTTTGGGAAGCTGAGGCAGGCAGATCATGAAGTCAGAAGATGGAGACCATCCCGGCTAACACGGTGAAACCCCGTCTCTACTAAAAATACAAAAAAATAGCCGGGTGTGGTGGCGGGCGCCTGTAGTCCCAGCTACTGGGGAGGCTGAGGCAGGAGAATCGCTTGAACCCAGTAGGCCGAAGTTGCAGTGAGCCAAGATAGAACCACTGCACTCCAGCCTGGACAACAGAGCAAGACTCGGTCTCAAAAAAACAAAAACAAAAACAAAAACAAAAAACTAGTAGGCATCTTTTTTCTTTATATCAACATAGGCAACAATGTTATACGCCTCTTTGACCTAGAAGCCATTTTCTCTCCAAAAGATGAAACTGCCTAGTTCTGGTAGACTTAACTCTGGCTCACCAGAGTGTTTTATCACTTTTCTCCAAAGGCAAACTCGTTGACAACATCCGTTGCCCCTTGGGAGAAGCCCCGCTACCTCCCCAGTGCACCAACATCAGCAGGATTTAGGGGTTCTGAATATGAATGTCTCTCAATTCAAACCACTGGGTCAACAGAGAATCAGTCTAAGGTAAAAAACATTGTTGTTGTCACCCACCCCCAGCCCTCCTTGGTTCTGGGCTCTTCTGAATCCCACAACCACAGAGCCTACCTTGGTGGCAGAAGAGGATCTGATTAAACCTGCTCCTTGTGAGGCAGGGTCTTTCACCATTTTTATGTCATGGACCCCTTTGGCAGCCCAATAAAGCCCATGGACCTCGTTTCAGGATAATGTTTTGTTTTTTGTTTTGTTTTGTTTTGTTTTGTTTAGACGGAGTCTCGCTATGTGGCCCAGGCTGGAGTGCGGTGGCGCGATCTCAGCTCACCGCAAGCTCCGCCTCCCGGGTTCATGCCATTCTCCTGCCTCAGCCTCCTGAGTAGCTGGGATTACAGGCGCCCGCCACCACGCCCGACTAATTTTTTGTATTTTTAGTAGAGACAGGGTTTCATTGTGTTAGCCAGGATGGTCTCGATCTCCTAACCTCGTGATCCACCCGCCTCGAGCTCCCAAAGTGCTGGGATTACAGGCGTGAGCCACTGCGCCCGGCCAGAATAATGTTTTAAATCTGTAAGACAAAATAAACAGGATTATAAAGGAAACCAATTATACGGTAACAATTACGTTACAGCTTTAACATAAATAAAAACAAATTGGAAATCTAGTAATATATGTGCTTCTTTATTAATGCACTAAATAACACGATCTCGTGGCAGAACTAATAACTGGCATTATTTCCAAATAGCGACAGATGCAAGTGGTATTTTGAGTTACTTCCAACTTCTGTAACCTGATGTAAAAATACCTGTAAATTTACTGGTGACAAAAATCACAAGTGCTGTTTGTTGACACTACTGTGATATGTTGCCTACATTGATTATTCATGGAAATGCTGAATTTCAGTTGAAGATGAGTGAAAAATTAGATGACCATCTTGGTCCTCTCAAAGTTCAGGGACTCCAGGTTAAGAATCCAGAGGTGTAACTAGATACTGACTGCCACTAGGGGGTGCTGGTATTTTAGAAAGAGGCGTTTGCTCCTCCAGAGGAGGGAGGGTGAACTCTTTGAGTCTCTAGCCCTTTTCTCTGGCGGGCCTCAGAACTCACAGCCCTGGAACATCTCCTCCTGGCCTACCAGCCACCTCCAAACCCTCACACGCACATCCTGTTTTCAGTGGAGGTGCAACTCTTGGTATGACCACCTGTAACTCATGCAGAGGCCTCCTGGGTGAATCGTCTGCCCACCAGCACTCAGAGGGGTGTACGGCCCAGTGGGTACCACTCACAGTGCCTGCACCTAGGTCCTTGCGATAACCACAGTCCCACCTCTAGGCCGTCGGGGCCAGCAACAACACACAAGACACTGCAGGCTCTGGTTCTGAGCCGACTCCTCAGGCCCTGCCCGGCTTCCTTTTGCAGTTGGTGGGCAGCCAGGCAGGTCCTGATAAAACCTGAGGAGGGTCACCAGCCTTTCTCCCTTCCATAATTGGGGGCCCAGTAGAACTGGGTAATGGTCTGCAAGTTACCTGCATCTTGAGCTGAGACACCGTGGTAGTCAGAGCTGCCAAGCGTTCACAGATTTCCTGCCTGATTCCTCTCAGCATGAGAGTGGAAATAACTTTCTTTCTGGGCAGGTTTTGATGATGTTACTATGTCATCCTCTGTAGGCAAAACAGTAAAGGTCTGCTATTCCCACCTTGTGCTCCCACTGGTAAGAGAGCCAGCTTTGAAACCACTGGAGGGGCAGTGTGACAGAGTGACAAAGAAAGGAGACTCCAGACAGCTTGAGTCAGAAAACCCAGCCCTGAGGCCAGGCGTGGTGGTTCACGCCTGTAATCCCAGCACTTTGGGAGGTCCAGGGGGGCTGATCACTTGAGGTCAGGAGTTCGAGACCAGCCTGGCCAACATGGTGAAACCCCATCTCTACTAAAATTACAAAATTTAGCCAAGCGTGGTGGCACATGCTTGTAATCCCAGTTACTGGGGATGCTGAGGCAGGAGAATTGCTTGAACCCAGGAGGTGGAGGTTGCAGTGAGCTCTAGCCTGGATGACAGTGAGACCCCATCCCAAACAAAAGAAAGAAAAAGAGAGAGAGAAAGAGAGAGAGAGAAAGGAAGGAAGGAAGGAAGGAAGGAGGAAGAAAAGAAAAGAGAAGAGAAGAGAAGAGAAAAGAAAAGAAAACCCGACTGGGCACAGTGGCTCACACCTGTAATCCCAGCACTTTGGGAGACCTTGATCATGAGGTCAAGAGATTGAGACCATCCCAGCCAACATGTTGAAACCCCATCCCTACTAAAACAATACAAAAATTAACTAGGCGTGGTGGCATGAGCCGGTAGTCCCAGCTACTTGAGAGGCTGAGGCAGGAGAATTGCTTGAACCCGGGAGGTGGAGGTTGCAGTGAGCCGAGATCGTGCCATTGCACTCCAGCGTGGAGACAGAGCAAGACTCCATCTCAAAGAAAAGAAAACCCACCCCTGCCACTTACTTAGGTTCCATTTGACTTTAGGTGAGTCATTTAAAATCCATGCCTCAGTTTCCTCATCTACCAAGTGGAGACAACAGCCCTGACCTTATAAGGTTGTTATTTGGATTAAATGACATACTACACAGAAAGCACTTAGAAGAGTGCCCAGCCCATAGTAAGTACCAAGTGAGATTTTGCTATTATTAATTGCAAATTGGTGTGAAATTGATAAAATGAATAAAATACTTCTTTCTCTCCTTGCCTCCACTTACCCAAACATCAACTCCACTTTCTTTCTCTCATCATGACTCTGTTTGCATCCTAGAAATCAGATTATTGTTCCCTTTTTAAAGAAAGAGTCTGATTTCCCAGACTTGGCAATATAGCAAGACCTTATCTCTGCAAAAAATGGAAAAAAAAAAAATAGCTGGAGTGGTGGCACACACCTTTAGCCAAGCTACTTGGAAGGCTGAGGTGGGAGGATGGCTTGAGTCCAGGAGGCGGAGGCTGCAGTGAGCTGTGATCAAGCCACTGTATTCCAGCCTGAGTGATAAAGCACAACCCTGTCTCAAAAAACAAGGTTTATTCTTTTTTACCCCAAACTTGTCCCTGTCCCTCCCTCATGACCTTCCTGGGAAGTGTAGTAAAACATGCATGAGGGCAGGAGCCTGGAAACCTGGGCTTTAATTCCACTTCTGGGCTTCCTGTCCCTGAGCCTCAGCTAAACATCCAGAGGTCCCTTTGTTTTATAATGTAGATTGTGTTGGCCAGGTGCAGTGGCTTATGCCTGTAATCTCAACACTTTGGGAGGCTGAAGTGTGCGGATCACCTGAGGTCAGGAGTTCAAGACCAGCCTGGCCAACCCCAACATGGTGAAACCCCGTCTCTACTAAAAATACAAAAAATTTAGCCAGGCATGGTGGTAGGCGCCTGTAACCCCAGTCACTCGGGAGGCTGAGGCAGGAGAATTGCTTGAACCTGGGAGGTGGAGGTTGCAGTGAGCCAAGATCTCACTATTGCACTCCAACCTGGGTGATAAGACTGAGACTCTGTCTCAAAAAACAAAAAAATATATAGGTTGTGTTATTATTCAGGTAATGCTGAGGACAACAGATCAGGAGACAACTACCATTGAAAAAAGAGTTTGCTACTCACAGTTCCCAAGTGGAAGGGACATGTCATGCCACACAGGGCCACACGGGGGAGCCCAGGGTTGGGCAAGAGGCAGAAAGAGCAAGAGAAAATCAGGGTAGGGGCCTTAGCTATGGTTTGGGAGGGAAAGGCAGGCAAGGCAAGGTTTAGAATTGGCGAGTGTGAGTAATTTTGGCGGGCTCTGAGGTATAGGGGATATCTCTAGTTGTCTGATACCTGGCCCTGGAGTGATTAGGACAGGACGATGGCAGCTCAAGTTGTGAGAGTTTGGGTGTGGGCTCTGGATTGGTTGATTTACATATCAAAGGTGTGCCCACAGCCTAGTCTTTGCCATCTCTAGGGATTAGCTAACCCTAGAAGGGACAGTCCCTCCAGGATCAGCAAACCCCAGATCCCAAAGCATCAAGAATACAGAAAATAAGAAGATGTAGTTAATATACCCTTCTACTATGAATGTGGTTTCATCAGCCACTTTATACATGTCCAACAATACATACTGCTGCTACGGCATCATGACTTTTTATCTTCACAGGGGAGTCTGACATAGGGGTTAAGGATACAGTCTCTGGAGTCAGACTACCTGGATCTGATGGTAGTCTGTGGGATTTGGGGACAATTACTCAATCTCTTGGTGCCTCAATTTTGTCATTTGTAAAATGAGGATGCTAGTTCCTTATTTCGTAGCACAGTGGCCATTAGAAAAACTACACTTGTGGCCGGGCACGGTGGCTCAAGCCTGTAATCCCAGCACTTTGGGAGGCCGAGACAAGCAGATCACGAGGTCAGGAGATCGAGACCATCCTGGCTAACACGGTGAAACCCCGTCTCTACTAAAAAAATACAAAAAACTAGCCGGGCGAGGTGGCGGGCGCCTGTGGTCCCAGCTACTCGGGAGGCTGAGGCAGGAGAATGGCGTAAACCCGGGAGGCAGAGCTTGCAGTGAGCTGAGATCCGGCCACTGCACTCCAGCCTGGGCGACAGAGTGAGACTTCGTCTCAAAAAAAAAAAGAAAAAGAAAAACTATACTTGTAAAGAAAACTCTTAGAACAGGCTAGGCATAGAGTGAGCAATCAATACATGTCAACTATTATGATTTCTTGATCATGTCAAGCCGCCTTCCAGATTAGAGTTTTCACCTCTGCCATTCGCCGCACAGGAAGGCTCTTTCCCACTCTCTTCACCTGGGTGACACCTTCTCATCCCTCATGTTTCAACTTAAATGTCACTTCCTCAGTGATGGCCCCAAGCCCCAGACCCCTAGCCTACCCAGCCTTTGGTATACTCTCTCACATGGCCCCTGCACTTCCTTGTAATGCTCATCATAGTTGCAATTGCACAGCTGTTTGTGTTACAGTTTATTGAACATCTGCCTGCCCTTCCCTGTAGACCGTAAACCTTAGGAGAGCAGGGACTGTGTCTCTCTGGTTCCTGCTGTGTCCATAGTGCCTGGCATACCAAAGGTGGTCAATAAATGTCTGTGCACTGGATAAATCACATAGGTTTACAGCTGCAGGTGCATGGATGCCTGGGTCAGAGGCCATCTGGACTCTTGTCTAATGGCATAAATACAAAGTCACAGGCTTCTGACCCCTTGGTTTGATGATGGGATTCTGAGGAAGGACTCCTGGGCTCTTCAGCTGCCCTTTTAAGGCCAGGGAGCCTGGGAGGGAATTCTTGAGGCATCAAAATCCATGTCGTAGATGACCAGCTGGCCCGGAGACATCAATTGGCAGAAGTGATGGAATGTGTACAGAGAGATGCAGCTGCCCTTCTCAGGAGGGACTTCATCCTTGGTTTGCTAAACCAGTTGAATTCCAGGAATACCAGCGAGGGGATTGGGTCATGTCATACCTGCCTCTCGAGACCAGCAAGCCGAAAGCCGAAGGGGGCAGGGAGGTGCTGGAACTGCGGAGAGAAAGGAAAGGCCAGATGTACGGACCGGAAAAAGCCCTGTAGCAGGTGGAGGTGAGCGTAATTAATGGAGCCCAGTGAGCAAGCCTGCACATGCCAACGTCAAAACTTCATCCCAAGGAGACATGGTCTCACTAGCCCCATCCCTGAGAGGGCAGAGTAAGAATAGCTTGAGATTGACATGCCACGCAAATGAATAGCAGGAAATTCTCCTAAGCCAGGGGTTTGGTCAGAGGCCCTGGCCCCTGTGGCTAAAATCAGGATTATGTCTGTACTGATTTACTTCCCAGCTGGTTTTCAGGAAAAGCCTCAAAAAGACCACAGGGCCGTGCCTAAGATTGGCACATGAGGCCAGCTTCCCTCGGGTCTCCGCTTTCTGGACAAAAAGCTAACACGAAGGGAGATACTCAGAGGAATAGGTCCCATCCCACAGTCTCCCTTTCTCTGCAGCCCCCTTTGAGTCTTGGCAAAGTGTATTTGTGACAGCTAGAACAAATCTAATGTCTTTTACAAGTTTAGCCTCAAGCAGACCAAGTGCCAGCTTTGGTAGACATGTCCAAAGGGATTTTGACCCTGGACTAGTGGTTCTCAATGGAGATGCTATTGTTCAATCAGAGATTTGGGGGCTGTGGCTTTGGCCGCCACAGTGATTGGCAATCACTACTACCATTTAGTTGTCAGGGACCAGAGGTGCCAGATGTCTGCAATGCATATAAGTGACAATTGTGCACAACAGAGGGTTGCCAGCCTTCCCCTACAACTTTTAGATACACCACTGGACATTCACATAGATAAAATACAATCCGTGCTCAGAGCCTAACTTTATTTTGTCTATGGACACAAAGGTTTGGTTTGCTCAGGTTTTCACAATTTTAACATGCACTGCAGTTTCCAGGAAGGCAACTGTACCAAGTACTGTTACCCACTTTGGAAAATCATGTCGCCTGGGGCAATGCCACTCTAGGTGCTCTAGGTGTTTGAATTACCAGAGCAACACATCTCCATCAGACCTCTTTTATTACTATGGTGTTCTTGGTAATGCTACACATAGATGCAAGCAGCTGACTACTTCAGTATGTCATCTAATGTAGTTGCACCCAAGCATTTACATATTGGAATGCATGTTAATTTATTTTATTTATTTATTTTTGAGATGGAGCCTCACTCTGTCACCAAGGCTAGAGTGCAGTGGCACAATCTCGGCTCACTGCAACCTTTGCCTCCCTTGTTCAAGCGATTCTCCTGCCTCAGCCTCCTGAGTAGCTAGGACTACAGGCGTGTGCCACCACGTCAGGCTAATTTTTTGTATTTTTAGTAGGGACGGGGTTTCACCATGTTGTCCAGGCTGATCTTGAACTCCTGACCTCAAGCAATCCACCCGCCTTGGCCTCCCAAAGTGGTGGGATTACAGGTGTGAGCCACTGTGCCTGGCCCATGTTATTTTATTATACATGGCTTCTTCTTTACATTTTGTTGATATAGTGGAGGAAATTATGGATGTTGGAAGGCAATATGATAAAGGGGTGTCATATATTTTATTTTTTTTTAATTATTTGTTTTTTTGAGATGGAGTTTCGCTCTGTCGTCCAGGCTGGAGTGCAGTGGTGCAATCTTGGCTCACTGCTACCTCTGTCTCCCGGGTTCAAACGATTCTCCTGCCTCAGCCCCCAAGTAGCTGGCATTACAGGTGCCTGCCACCACACCGGCTAATTTTTGTATTTTTAGTAGAAATGGGATTTCACCATGTTGGCCAGGCTGTCCTCAAACTCCTGACTTCAAGTGATCCACCTGCCTCGGCCTCCCAAAGTGCTGAGATTACAGGAGTGAGCCACCACACCCGGCTGAGGGTGTGTTATAGAATATCTGTTACGAAAAAAGAGGATGGTGCTGTGGGAAAACTCAGACAGGTGCATCACTGCCTTGGTTGGATGGCAGTACATGAGTCCAGATGGAGCTAACGTTTTACCCAAGCCATGCCCTGTATTTGTAGACATTCACTATTTTCTCTAAATAGAAGAAAACTTTTTTTAGTGAGTGGAGCTGATTAGAAAAAAATTGTTCCATTATAGTTGATATTGTTATATATAACTCACAGATAGACCCACAGCACTAGCAAATTCTTTGCATCGTTTCTCTAAGCCCAGCATTTACTGTGCGAGCCACCCAGGGGGCCATTTTTGTTGCCCGAGGTGGTGCGCCTGCGCCACCTGGTGGACTTTGGGAAAGCAGCAGATCCGTGACGTGGGTTGAGGCACCTTCATTGCAGATGGGTAGGCAATAATAACGTGAATATTATCAGCTAATGCACTTATAGGATGCCTATAAGGCAGGCATCCTATAAGTGCATTAACTCGTTCAGTACTCACGAATCTTTATGATGTATAGTCACTGTTATCTCCATTTTGCCCATGAGGAAACTGAGGCAAGTAGTGAGTAGAGAGGCGGAGCTGGAATTTGAAGCCTGGTGGTCTGGCTCCACAATTGCTGCTTTTAATCACCCTGCTATAAGCTGGGCATGGTGTCACACAGCTGTAGTCCCAGCTACCTTGGAGGCTGAGGTGGGAGGATCACTCAGGCCCTGAGATGGAAGTTGCAGTGAGCCAAGATTGCAGCACTGCACTCCAGCCTGGGTAACAGAGTGAGACCCTGTCTCAAAAAATAATAATAATACAATTAAAAAAGTAATCAGTCTGCTATGGACTTGCAAGTAGTTGCCCTCTTGGGAGACACTATTCTGAGAGTCAAAGGCTGTACTGTGAACATAGGGCTACCTTCAGCCGTCTCTTTCAGGACAGTAGGGTTACAAAGACAGAGAGAAAGAAGTGCATGCACGGTGGCTCACGCCTGTAATTCCAGCACTTTGGGAGGCCAAGGCAGGCGGATCACCTGAGGTTGGGAGTTCAAGACCAGCCTGACCAACATGGAGAAACCCTGTCTCTACTAAAAATACAAAATTAGCCGGGCGTGGTGGTGCATGTCTGTAATCCCAGCTACTCGGGAGGCTGAGGCAGATGAATCGCTTGAACCCAGAAGGCAGAGATTTCAGTGAGCCAAGATTGCACCATTGCACTCCAGCCTGAGCAACAAGAGCGAAATTCCATCTCAAAAAAAAAAAAAAAAAAAAAAAAAAGGCCGGGTGCGGTGGCTCACACCTGTAATCCCAGCACTTTGGGAGGCCAAGGTGGGCAGATCATAAGTTCAGGAGATCGAGACCATCCTGGTTAACACAGTGAAACCCCGTCTCTACTAAAAATACAAAAAAAAAAAAAAAAAAAGAAAGAAAGAAAATTAGCCAGGCGTGATGGCGGGCGCCTGTAGTCCCAACTACTCGGGAGGCTGAGCCAGGCGAACGGCGTGAACCCGGGAGACGGAGCTTGCAGTGAGCCGATATTGCGCCACTGCACTCCAGCCTGGGCGACAGAGCGAGACTCCATCTCAAATAGATACATACATAAGAAGAAGACTAGAAAGAGAATACCTAGAATACCTAGGTATTAGGACATGGTAAGATCTAGAAGAGTCTTGCCATTGTATGGGCCACGGGAATCTTTGTGCCTGCTATGTGAGGAGGGTGTTTCATTCTTTTGGCAACGAAGGGCTCTAGAATGGCTGGATCCCTAATTATGTTGTAAGCTTCGTGAAGGAAAAGCGCACATCTCCTGTTCACTTCTGTGTCACCAGTACTTACCCCAGGACATGACAGGTATTCGGTGTTAAGTGAGTATTTTTATTTACATAACATCTGTGCTGAGATATTCATATGCCATACAATTCATCCATTTAAAATTTGCAATTCAATTACTTCCAGTATATTCACAGAGTTCTGCAACCATCACCATAATCAATTTTATTACCCCTAAAGGAAACCAGGTTACTATTAGAATTCATTCCCCGTTACCCCCAACTCCTATCTCTAGCCCTGGCAACCACAAATCTACTTTGTGTCTTTATGGATTTGTCTATTTTGGACATTTCATTATAACTGGAACCATACAATATTTTTGTTGTTGTTGTTGTTTGTTTTTTGAGACGGAGTCTCTCTCTGTTGCCAGGCTGCAGTGCAATGGCGTGATCTCGGCTCACTGTAACCTCTGCCTCCCAGGTTGAAGAGATTCTCCTGCTCCAGCCTCCAGAGTAGCTGGAACTACAGGCGCGTGACACCGTGCCCAGCTAATTTTTGTATTTTTAGTAAAGACGGGGTTTAACCATATTGACCAGGATGGTCTCTATCTCTCGACCTCGTGATCCATCCGCCTTGGCCTCCCAAAGTGCTGGGATTACAGGCGTGAGCCACTGCACCCAGCCCACAGTGGTATTTTTTGGCTGGCTCCTTTCACTCAGCATAATGTTTTAAAGTTTCATCCACTTTGCAGCATGTATCAATACTTTATTCTTCTTAATGGCTGAATAATATTCCATCGTATGGATGTGCTGCATTTTGTTTATCCAGTCAGTAGTTGATGGACCTTCGGGTTGTTTCCAGTTTAGGGCTATTGTGAATAATTCTGTTATGAACATTTGTGTATAAGTTTTTGAGTGGACATGCGTTTTCATTTCTTTTGGATATATTCTTAGGATTGCAGTTGCTGGGTCATATGTAAATATGCCACTTTACATTTAACTTTTGAGGAGCTGCCAGAGTGTTTCCAATGGCTGCACCAGTCTACATTCTTACCAACTAGGTGTAAGGGTTCCAATTTGTCTATATCCTCGCCAACACTTGTTATTATCTGTCTTTTTTATTATAGCCATTCTAATCATTGTGAATTGGTTTTTCATTGTGGCAGGCCTGTTGCTTTTTAATCATGGGCCAATAAACTCCCAGCCTATAGAAGCTGGATGGTACCACAACCATGTGATCCGATTTGTATGTTTTATAGGAGAAGCAATGAACGTGTTAAGAGAATAAGAAACTATCTCAAGGTCACATTTAGTAAAGGAGGCAGTAACAGAACTTATAGATTTTATTTTTCTTTTAAGAAAGAAAGGAAATTAAAGTCAAATGGCATAAAAAGAGAGAGAGAGAAAGAAAGTCTTCCATAAAACCTAGGATAAATTTCTTTAACTATAAAACCAGAAGATGCTGGGTGCAGCAGTTCATGCCTATAATCCTAACATTTTGGTAGGCTGAGGCAGGAGGACCACTCGAGCCCAGGATTTTGAGACCAACCTGGGCAACAAAGAAAGAATCAAGGCCAGGCGCAGTGGCTTACGCCTGTAATCCCAGCACTTTGGGAAGTGGGCAGATCACGAGGTCAGGAGATTGAGACCAAACTGGCTAACACGGTGAAACCCAGTCTCTACTAAAAAAAGTGTATATATATATATATATATATACAAAAAATTAGCCGGGTGTGGTGGTGGGCGCCTGTAGACCCAGCTACCTAGGAGGCTAAGGCAGGAGAATGGCATGAACCTGGGAGGGGGAGCTTGCAGTGAACCAAGATTGTGCCACTGCACTCTAGCCTGGGCAACACAGCGAGACTCCATTTCAAAAAAAAAGAAAGAATTAAAATGATTTTTTGATTCTACAAAAAAATCAAAAAATTAGCCAAGCATGACAGTGGTCCCAGCTACACAGGAGGTGACAGTTCTCTATTTTATCCCTTTAGTCATTTTAACGGTTATTGGGGGAGGCGTGTCAGTGGACCATCTTGGACCAAGGTTTGGATCCCTTGAGCCCAGGAATTCAAGGCTTCAGTGAACTATGATCGCACCATTGAGCTCCAACCTGCGGGCAGAGCAAGGCCCTGTCAAGATAATTAAAAAAAAAAAAAAAAAAAAAAGCACAAGATAATGAATCAATAACTAATAAAGAATAGTCGTCAATAGCTACAGTGATGAATCCTCTACTATGTCTCAGCAGCAGAACACAGTAAGTGCTTTACATGTGCTTCCCTGTTCAATGCTAGCTACATGCTTAGTTTAGAGAATTGAAGTGTAAATAAAGGATTATGACCCTAGACTCTTATATCTAACTAGTGTCTGTTTATAAAGTAACAGACATTCTGAGACATGCAAAGACTCAAAAAATCCACCATCCATCCACCCTTCCCCCAAGGGTTACTCAAAGTAGCATTTCAGTGGTGTGAGAAATTAATCAAAATAAGGAACTCGGGAATGAGGAAGTCATTTACGTAAATGAGATGACAATAAACAATGTAGGCAGAAAAATTGAGTTAGAAGGCTGGGTGCAGTGGCTTACACCTGTATTCCCACCACTTTGGGAGGCCAAGATGGAAGGATCACTTGAGGTCAGAAGTTTCAAACCAGCTTGGGCAACTCAGTGAGACCTTGTCTCTGCAAAATAAAAAATGTTTTAAAAGTTAGACGGGCGTGGTGGCATGCACCTGTGGTTTCAGCTACTCGGGAGGCTGAGTTGGGTGGATCTCTTGAGCCTGAGAGGTCAAGGCTGCCGCGAGCCGTGATCCCGCCACTGTACTGCACTCCAGCCTGGATGACAGAGTAGGACCCTGCGCCCCCGCCCCGCTCCCAAACACACACACACCACCACCAAAAAAAAAGAGAAAAACTGAGTTAATTATTAATGCAGTTTGAAATCACAATACCAATGTCAAAAAATGATTCTTCAAAGAGAAATCATATGATGTAAAATTTTAATAATGGCCTGAAGCTAGGATCCTAGCTTATGCCGGCAAACCTGTGTCCTCCAGCAGCCTTGAGCTCGGTAGAGCTCCCCAGGCGCCGGCCTCGCGGGTGAACTGTCACACGTACCCAGAGCTTGGAGAAGGCGCGCCCGGGGAGGGTCGTGCTGGAGCTTCCCAGGCCGGCTCCTGCTTCTCGCCTGATGAATGTGGAGTTCCTTCAGCCATCCCTCGGGTCCTCTTAAACTTTTCTAAGTTTCAGGAGTGTGAATGACGCATTCCCCTAGTGTTAAGTGGCGACAGTTCTCCCTCTATTTTATCTCTTCAGTCATTTTAATGGTAATTGGGGGAGGCGTGTCAGCGGACCATCTTGCATGAAGGGCCAAAGGACCAGTTAGCATGGAATTGAGGTTTGTCGCTGGTGATGGCAGTGGGGACATGATCGCATGTCCTTGGGTCAGATTTTTCAGCTCTCTCCTCCCCATTTTTACCCCCAGCACTCAGTCAAAAACAAACAAACAAACAAAAAAACCCAAAGCTAGAGTGTGTAGGTTGGGTGGCTTTCTCTTGGACAGCTGTGTGTCCCAAGTTACACGCATCCTATCTTGGCCCAACTCCGCTGGAGCCCGCGCGGCGGGGCGCAGGGTGCGAGCGGGAGGCTGGGGTTCTGCTCGCGATGGGCAGGGGAGCCGGGTGGCCGCGGGGCGAGGAGCCGCGAGGGCCGGGCCGGCGTGACACCACCTGGCGGAGTCTCGGGGAAGAGTCTTAAAGGCGCGCGCTCCTCCGTGCCCCGCGCACTCGAGCGGGAGCCGCCGAGAGCTCGCCTCCCGCTGCCGCCGGCGCCTCGGGGAGGTAAGTGCCACCCGCGGATCCCGAGTCGCGGCCGGGTGGGGGTGGCCCGCTGCTGCCCCGCGCTCGGGAAGCTCCGGCTGGGGCTGCGGTCGGAGGGCGGCGCCCAAGTTTTCTTGAAGGCCTCGGAGGGCAGCTGGAGCGGCGTAGAGCCTGCGCGGGGATGGTGGGGGTGGCCGCGGGCCCGGGCCGTCTGGGGGCGGCCATCCCAGGCGGTGCGTGGAAGAGTAGGCACTGGTGCGCGGCGAGGGGCGCACGCCCGAGCCCCAGCCCCGCGTCCTGCGCACTTGGCGCGCTCTGGCCGCGGTCCCGGCGAGCCCCTGCCTGCTCCGGGCCGCGACCCCGGCTCCGCGCCTTCCTGCCCGCTCGGGTCCTTTGTAGCCCGCTCGCCCCGCGGTCGCGCACGGTCACGCCGGCAGGTCGCGCTCGGCGGCCGGCCAAGCCCGCCCCGGCCCCGCCGCGCCCGCGCCCCGGGCCACCCCGCCCGGCCCCCTCGGCGCTGCACCCCTCGCTTTCCCCATCTCCAGCCGCTCGCTATTTTCACACCTCCCAGTGCCCCGGCCCAGGCGCCTGATTCAGTGCTTAGTAATTAATTTGGCGTTTCAGAATGGTCAGCGGGCTGGATAATGGGCGCATTCATCCCCCGGGCTAATCTGAACAGAGGTGGGAAGAAAGGCTTTCACAGACAGAAAATGCCATTCGCCGAGCGCTCAAAGGGGCTGTCACTCCCAGAATAAATCGCCGCCGCGCCCGCCGGCTCCTCTGGCCATTTCCATACAGCCCCGGCCCGCGCCGCGGACTCGCCGGCCTCGGCCTCGGCTCCCGGGAATCACTCACTCGAGTGCCTTCGACGGGAAAGTCGGGCGAGAGCAGGACCAGGCGGGGGCCGAGGGAAATCGGGAAACTGGAGACTCGGGTGAAGGCCGCAGGGGACAAAGAGATTGATTAGAAAATCAAACGCGCATCTAGAAGGAGGCGCAGGCGACTGCTCAAGGCGCGGACGGTGGAGCTGGGGCTCGGGAGCATCCGTCCAAAACCCCCGAGGTTCGCCAAAGAGGAGGGCCCGCGGCCCAGACCATCCGGAGCGTGCCCGAGGCGACACGGCAAGCTTCTGGGGCTCCCAAATTGTGAATGGAGTTCATTGCACAAGCATAGATAGTAGAAACAGGGTCGACCTGCACAGACTTTTTATTCGGGTTCCTTGTGCTATCAGCCCCTTCACCCTCGGGTCCTGGAAGGTGACACGGTGTCTTCCCTGGCCTCCTGCTCGCCACTCCTGTCCGGACCCTCGGGTCCGCCTGGGGACAATTGCTGAGCGGGTGATGGAGGCTTTATCCTTTGATCCCGTCTGGATCCGGTGACGCGCTGAGTGTTGGGGACAAACGGCCTACGGAGTTTGAATGCTGGGGCCTTCCTGTTGCGGCACCCCCAGCCCACTGGTGCAGCGGGATCGTGCGCTCCCGCTGCAACCCTAATCCGGAGGACCGCGCTGCGCCAGCGCCTCCAGCCAGGCTGTGGCGCCTCCAGTGGGTAGGACTGGCTCGACTCTAGGCAGGTGAAGCTCCGGGCGCTGGATTTTCCCGTCGTCGGGGCTCAGCGTGTATCCACCTCACCTGGCAGACTTGCCCCGTGGCCCTTTCACCCGGTGGAATCCTGCCGCTGGGGGAAGAGAAAGAGCTGTGGCTCTGTGGCGAAATCTTAGCTGGATTAAGAGGCAGAACTGGCACCCGACAGAGCTGGGACGAAGGGGAGTTTCTGCAATGGCCAGATGCGTGTCCCAGGCGTGTAGGGGAGATGGAATCGCCGCACTACTCATCAACTTCTGAGTGGAAGTCACTCCTCCCCTCCGGAGTCTGTTTCCTCATTTGCACAACAAGGATAAAATGAGATCACATGTGGCCTCAAGTGCGGGTTCTCGGTAGAAGGATCCCAGGCACCGCTCCCACCGCTGACCAGCAACCTTGCTACACCTCCCCCGCATGTCTCCACGTCTTCACCAACAACTCTCCTGGGAGCTTTAGCGACTCCCAGATTTTCTCTCAGGCTGCCTCCACCCACCCCTTGTGGCTTTGGGGTTCTGACATCCAGCTCTCCTTGAAATCATGCTTTCTAAGAGTTGGAAGCATCCTTTCAAAGATTCTAGAGCCATTATACAGGTAGTGACACTGAGGCCTAGAGGGTCTTGCAGTTGTCACCCAGCTAATTAGAGGGCTTGGGCCAGAATGGATTTCATGGCAGACAGTGAATCTCGGACTCTGGGCATCAGACTTCCCACCCCCGCCCCCACAACACACACACACACACACACATGCAACCTTCCTCTTCCTCCCCACCCCTGCCCTACAGCTTCCCTAGGTTTGGGGAGGGACCCAGAAGGCTGCATTTTAAACAAGCATCCTGAAGCATGTTGATGCAGGTGGTATAAAAACCATATTTAGGGGAATGCCGCCCACAACGGGCTCTTGACATAGCAGCCCCTTCTCTCCCAGGGCCATGGGCTTTGCTTGTTCTATGTGCGTCACATGTGATTGGCAGAACAGTCTTTTCTGCGTCCTCCCAGACTGGAGGCCATAGTGGGTGAGGTTTATTTCTAGGAGATGCTTCAGTATCCTCCAGAATGTGCAGCCAATGAGAGAGCGGCAGGGCATGAACTGTGCACCCAGCCAGGTGAGGAGAGGCCCGAGTGCACCGCAGGTTGCCTGGATGTTGAGCCCCCAAACCTAGGGGCCTTCTCTTACCAATGTGCTTTCACAGCTGGACCTAACACTGCACACTGCAGGCCCCACACAGACAGTACAAATGTGCCCAGAGGCCCCCCTTGGCAAGGCAAACCTGCCCACGCCAGGGACAGAGCAGCCGGCCATAGGGGAACCCATGCCAGCAATAACGCAGGTGCGAGCTGTGGCCCAGAATGCCAGCACCTGCCCCTTCAGCGTGCTGGGGTTTGGAGGTGTGAAGTCGGGGGTGGAGGGGCAAAGAGAAGGCCTGGAAAAGTAGAAGAAAGTGGGTAGGGGGAGGAGAAGCCATCAGGCACGGGGGTGGTGGGCAGTGGGGGGACAAGTCCCTATTTATGTAAGCCGTTTGTAGCTGCGGATTGTAAAACTGGGCAGGCTTCTCTGGAGTAATTCATAGTGTTTGGACAAGACAAACATTGTTCTGCTTTAAACAAACCTCCAGAAAGGTCAGCTTGGTTCATCCCTTTGCTGCGAGTCGCTGAGACTATCCAGATGATGAGAAAATCAGATCTTCGCTGAGGGGGCCCAGGCAGGAGGCGGCGGTCTCCCGAGCCCTGTGGATGTTGAACGAGGACACCCAGTGCAGGGAGGGGCCTTGGCTCTGTTGAAAAGGCTGGACTCCCAGTCTGGAGCCAGGAGATGTGAGGTGCGTTTGTGCATATCACAGATTGTGAGATTTTGATGATGGCAAGGACATCATCCGCGTTCTAGGGCCAGGCCAACATGATGTGCAACATGAATCTTCTTCATGTGGGAGAAGAATTGATGGGAAATGAAGGTTCATGGATGCAGAACCAAATTAACCCAACTAATGCTACGCCCAGATATGGCCCTGGACACTGAGAAATCCACGTTCCTCGCATATGGATGCCCTGACAGGGCCCTTCTGGGTTCCTTTAGCAAATATTTTTGAGTGATCACAATGTGTCAAGTTCTGTGCTGGATACTCAGGGTTACAGTAGGGAACAAGAAAGATACGTCAGTAGCACCCACTCTTGGGGCCTATAGTTCTGGGTTATCCTCTCCTTCCCTGTCTCCCCTAAGAAGAGAGGTTGTTCACAATTTCACTTCCAGCTTCTCCACACCATCATCGCCTCACCAAGCCCCCTGGCCAAGACCCAGCATACCAGCTTCCTCCACAGCGCCTGACAGTAAGTGCTCAAGAAATGCTAGCCGCCATGGTTATAATTACAAGTACGACTGTGATTACGAGACTCCATTCTTTTTCCCTTCTTTCTTTCTCTCTTTCTCTTTCTCCTTCCTTCCTTTCTCTTTCTTTGTCTCTCCTTCTTTCCTTTTTCTTTCTCGCTTTTTCTTTCTTTCTTCCTTTCTCTCTCTCTTTCCTTCTTTCCTTCCTTTTTTTCTCTCTCTCTCTTTCTTTCTCCCTCCTTCCTTACTTTCTCTCTTTCTTTCTCTCTCCTTCCTTCCTTTTTCTCTCTTTCTTTCTCTTTCTTTCTTCCTTTTTCTCTCTTTCCTTCCTTCCTTCCTTTTTTCTTTCCTTCTTTCTCTCTTTCTTTCTCCTTCCTTCCTCTTTCTTTCTTTTTCTTTCTCTCTCTTCCTTCCTTTCTCTCTCTTTCTTTCTTTTTCTCTCTCCTTCCTTCCTTCCTTGTTTCCCTTCCTTCCTTGTTTCTTTCTCTCTCTCTCTCCTTCCTTCCTTCCTTCCTTCCTTCCTTCCTTCCTTCCTTCCTTCCTTCCTTCCTTCCTTCCTTTCTTTCTTTCTTTCTTTCTTTCTTTCTTTCTTTCTTTCTTTCTTTCTTTCTTTCTTTTTTCTTCTCTTCCTGTTACAGAGATGGGGTCTCTTTCTGTCACCCAGGCTGGAGTGCAGTGGCGTGATCATACCTCATTGTAACCTCCAACTCCTAGGCTCAAGCAATCCTCCCACCTCAACCTTCCAAGTAGCGGGGACCACAGGTGCAAGCCACAATGCCTGGCAAATAATCTATTATTACTATTATTATTTTTGTAGAGATAGGGTTTTGCTGTGTTGCCTAGGCTGGTCTCAAACTCCTGGCCTCAAGTGTCCTCCCACCTCAGCTTCCCAAAGTGCTGGAATGACAGGTGTGAGCCAATACACTTGAGTTAGACTCTGTTCTTGAGTGACCTACCTGACCCTGAGCTGAAGTGGATACTTTGTATTGATCTTTACAATTCATTCTCATTGTGTTATTATTGATGGCTTACATTACATTATTGATGCTCAATACATCATTGATGCTCATTAACACTAAAGCCCAGTGTCTCTGTGGTGCCAATCATCACTGTCTTGTACACGATCTCTGTTTGCCCTGTGGTAACCTTGGTGATGGTAGTATCACTGGATTAGCTGATTCTATGCAACTTTTTAATTTAATTAATTAATTTATTTTTAAGACAGAGTCTCACTCTGTTGCCCAGGCTGGAGTGCAGTGGTGTGACTTCGGCTCACTGCAACCTCCACCTCCTGGGTTCAAGTAATTCTCCTGCCTCAGCCTCCCCCGGTAGCTGGGATTACAGGCATGTACCACCATGCTCAGCTGATTTTTTTTGTATTTTCAGTGGAGACAGGGTTTCACCATGTTGGCCAGGCTGGTCTCAAACTCCTGACCTCAAATGATCAGCCCACCTCGGCCTCCCAAAGTGCTGGGATTACAGGCGTGAGCCACTGTGCCCAGCAGTCTATGCAACTTTATGAAAGCTGTTTAGGGCTTTAGACACTTCAGAGTCTTCTGCATATGATTTTTTACTCAATACTCCTGATATCCATGGAAGGAAGAGAGGGTGGGAGAAAAAGGAAGGAAGATTATTATCCACATTTTTAAGAAGAGGAAGTTGATACTTACAGAGGTGAAATGATTTGCCCAGCATCACAGAGATGTTAAGGGAGGGGACTATGTATGACTAGAGTACAATCCAAACAGTCCTCTTGGGCCTGCATCACCCTGCTGACCACCCATGGAGCTCCCTGCAAGCAGAGCTGGACACCAGGGCTCCCTGGGAGACCCCATAAAGCAGGTGCTTGGCCAGAGGCTAGGAAGTGGCTCCCTGGACGAGGTCATGTCCATCCCACCTTCTGCGTAGTTTCTGGCATCATTCTGGGGGCTGGCATGGTGTGCTCCTGTCTGACGTCAGCATCTACGTGTGAGGGAAACATTCCTTCCTCCCCCCCCCGCCCCCCCGAAATCTTAGTTTCCTTTGACATCTTATTTTGGTTGAATAATCCATAAACTTACCCATTCTGTTTGGAATCAGTGATCCATTTCTGTTTTCATCCTTGGAGTTAAATCCTCTAAATTTTCTTTCTGTGTGATGTATAAACCAGCAATACCTCATTTTACTGACGTTTGGGGAAAATAGGCTGTTCTACATAATTGGTTTTTGCAGTTAACAGTAGCTTACTCCTTGAAGCATAGAAACTTTTTATGGAATCATATTTCATGAAAAACATTTTTCCATCAAAATCATGACATTTTTCCCCCGCCTAAGTTAGCGGAATTGAATACAGCAGGTGTTCCCTAGGTGTGGCTGAATGAGTGGCCCACAACCCATTTTGATGACTCACAGCCATCTCTGGAAACATCAGCTCCTGGGCAATTTGCTCAACCTCCCTGACGTCAGTTTCCTCACTCGTAATCTGGGGAACTTTGGACGAGGTACTCTCTAAGTGCTGCTTCTGTCCTTCTCTAACTCTGCTGGGCGCTCATACAGCAATGCCCTTGGGAATTTTGGGGGGTTGCAGGACCAGTCTTGCCTCCCTGAGTGGTGGCTGGGATAGATTCTACTGTCAGCTGTCATTTCTCAGTGCATCCATGTTCAGCAGTCACCGTGTCCCCAAGGATCTTAAACTGTGGCTCTCCAGTCCCCTGGAAGAACAAAAGATGTCTGACCTAAGGTTACAAAGACTTGTAAATGAAGAACTCCTGGGGTCACTGCAGACTGAAGTCCCCTATGTCTTGGCTGCTGTTCTCTCAAATGCCCAGGAGGCTATTCACTTACTTCTGGACTGTGATCTGGGTTGTAAAGGGTGCTGCAACCCTGGCCTCTAGAAAAGAGGTTTACAATACCTTAATACAAACAGCAAGCACTTGGCAAGCTTCTGTTGACTGCTCTGAACTCAGTGTTGTGGGGAGGGAAGGAGCAGTGAGATGTGGTCACTTCCCGTAAGAAGAAAACCCAAAGGAAGGCTTCATGAATGTTTTAAGACCAGAGTGTTAGCAGTCTCTCATTTTGTTCCTTTCATTTGCCCCAAGCATGTCTTTTAAGATTTGAAGAAGACTCTTAATTCTGGCATTTCTGAGATTTGCTGGGATATTAGTTTCCTGTGGCTGCTGTAACAAATTCCCACAAATGGTTGCTTAAAACAACAGAAATTTATTCTCTCACAGTTCTGGAGGCCAGAAGTCTGAAATTGGTATCAATGGGTTGCAATTAAGGGCTGTAGGGCAGCGGTCCCCAACCTTTTTAGGACCAAGGATCAGTTTTGTGGAAGACAGTTTTTCCATGGGCCTGGGGGTAGGGGATAGCTTTGGGATGATTCAAGCGCATTACATTTATTGTGCATTTTATTTCTATTATCATTACATGGTAATGTATAATGAACTAATTACACAACTCACCATCATGTAGCATCAGTGCGAGGCTGCAGCTTGCTTTCCTGCAACTAGACGGTCATGTCTGGGGGTGATGGGAGACAGTGACAGATCATCAAGCCTTAGGGCCTCACAAGGAATGTGCAACCTAGATCTCTCTCATGTGCAGTTCTCAATAGCGTTCGTGCTTCTATGGGAATCTAACACAGCTGCAGATCTGAGAGGAGGGGGAACTCAGGTGGTAATGCGAGTGATGGGGAGTGGTTGTAAATACAGATGAAGCTTAGCTCACTTGCCCTTGCTCAAGCTGCTCACGTCCTGCTGTGTGGCCTGGTTCCTAACAGGCCACAGACTGGTGCTGGTTCCTGGTCTGGGGTTTGGGGACCCCTGCTGTAGGGGAGGATCCTTTCCTTGCCCTTCAGCTTCTCATGGCTTGCTGGTATCCCTTGGCTTGTGGCTGCATGGCTGCAATCTCTGCCTCTGTCTCACACAGGTTTATCCTCTTCTGTCTTGTCAGATTTCCCTCTGCCTGTCTCTTGTAAGGACACCTATGATCGCATTTAGAGTCCATCCCAATATGCCATAACAATTTCTCCATCTCAAGACCCTTAATCACATCAGCTAACCCTTTTACACCCATATAAGGTAACATTCACTGGTTCCAGGGATTAAGGATGTGGATATCTTTTGTGGGGTATTTTTTTTTGAGACAGAGCCTCACTCTGTTGCCAGGCTGGAGTGCAGTGGTGCAATCTTAGTTCACTGAAACCTCTACCTCCCGGGTTCAAGCAATTATCCTGCCTCAGCCTCCTGAGTAGCTGGGACTATAGGTGCATGCCACCATGCCCAGCTAATGTTTGTATTTTTGGTAGAGACGGGGTTTCACCATGTTGGCCAGGATGGTCTCGATCCCTTGACCTTGTGATCCACTTACCTCAGCCCCCCAAAGCGCTGGAATTACAGGTGTGAGCCACTGTGCCCAGCCCTGAGGGGCATTTTTTAGCCTACCGTACAGAACTGATCACCACTTTAATTGTCTGTAATTCTGTGGTCTTTAGCCCATTAATTTGTAGTGAGCTCCTATTTTGTGCCAGGCAGTCTGTTAAACGCTGGGGATTCCGAGGGAAAAGAATAGTTCATCCCTCAGACGCTATGAAGATCAGAGGTATGTGGAAAAGAAGGAATCTGGGCCTTAAAGGTATCCAGGATGGATCTTGCTGAGCTCAAATTCCCCATCAAAGTCTGCAAGGCACTGCTTGGCCTAGCTCTCAGCCTCCCCTCTGAACTCACCCCTACCACTCCCCATCTAATTCCTTAAACAAGCTCTGGGCCAGGCGTGGTGGCTCATGCCTGCAATCCCAGCACTTTGGGAGGCCAAGGCGGGTGGATCACCTGAGGTCAGGAGTTCGAGACCAGCCTGGCCAATGTGGTGAAACCCCAGCTCTACTAAAAATACAAAAATTAGCTGGGCGTGGTGGCGGATGCCTGTAGTCCCAGCTACTCGGGAGGCTGAGGCAGGAGAATCATTTGAACCCAGGAAGCAGAGGGTGCAGTGAGCCGAGATCGCGCCACTGCACTGCATTCTGGGTGACAGAGTGAGACTTCATCTCAAAACAAAACAAAAACAAAACAAAACAAGCTCTGTCTTGGGACTTTTGCACACGAATATACCCTTCCCCCAAATGACATCTGTCCCCAGAGCTCCCTTCCTCACTTCACTCATTCTGCTCTACCGGATCCTTCTTAGGGAGCCCCCCGCCTAAGTACCTGCTTAAAATCCACCTACCCTCCTGGCACATCCTGTTCCCTTCCCTGCTTTGTTTGTGCACCTGACACACCACAGTGGAGTGGCTATTTTCTGGGTCAGCTCAGCCACCATGAGGATTTTGAGATGTGATAACTAGAACTTCTCAGAAGATCCTAAATGCATCCTGTTTTATTTCCCATTCTCTTCCTGAGAATGTAGTTTGCTTTTTATTTTCTTTTACTTTTCTTAGTAGCATATTGGGCTAAATTTCAAGTAAATCAGAATGGGGATGGGATGGCTCTTTAAAGGGGAATGTATACATTCACAGAGCCATTTTTCGGTTGTCACAATGACTGGTGTATGATGTGTGTGGTGTGTGTGTCAGGGGCAGGTGAAACCTGCTGGCATTTAGTGGACAGGGTCAGGAATGCTAAATGTCCCGTGGTAGCCAAGACTGTTCTGCCCAGGGAAGTGTCTTCCTACCCCAAATGCCAATACCACCTCTACAGAGAAACACTCTTTTTTGTTTCTTTTCTTTTCTTTTTTTTTTGAGACGGAGTTTCGCTCTTGTTACCCAGGCTGGAGTGCAATGGCACAATCTCGGCTCACTGCAACCTCTGCCTCCCGGGTTCAAGCGATTCTCCTGCCTCAGCCTCCCAAGTAGCTAGGATTACAGGCATGTGCCACCACGCCCGGCTAATTTTTCTTTCTTTCTTTCTTTTTTTTTTTGAAACGAAGTCTCACTGTCGCCCAGACTGGAGTGCAGTGGCGCCATCTTGGCTCACTGCAAGCTCCGCCTCCTGGGTTCACGCCATTCTCCTGCCTCAGCCTCCCAAGTAGCTGGGACCACAGGTGCCCGCCACCATGCCCGGCTAATTTTTTTGTATTTTTAGTAGAGATGGGGTTTCACAGTGTTCACCAGGATGGTCTCAATCTCCTGACCTCATAATCCGCCCACCTTGGCCTCCCAAAGTGCTGGGATTACAGGTGTGAGCCACCGCGCCCAGCCCTCGCCCAGCTAATTTTGTATTTTTAGTAGAGATAGGGTTTCTCCATGTTGGTCAGGCTGGTCTTCAACTCCCGACCTCAGGTGATCTGTCCGCCTCGGCCTCCCAAAGTGCTGGGATTACAGGTGTGAGCCACCGCGTCCAGACAGTAATATATTTTTCTATCACCTTCACTGATAACCTTTCATTCTCTAAGATTATTTTAAATGATGTCTCCCCAGATCCGTCACTTGCTAACCTGTTCCCTGGCCCATTCACACAAGGTCTTGAGATTCTCCAGTTCAACCTCTTGCTCTTGCCACCAGTGCAGTGTCATCTCTAAACCTTGGGGGATTCCCTCCTTCAGAGTCTGTGTAAACGGTAAACGAGCTGAGCCCCAACTCTGGCTCAGAGGCCCCCACTATTTTCTCCACCCGGAGCAACATCCTTTTATTTCACCCTTTGTTCCTTCCTCAAGGCCAGTCTTCCATCCATGACAAAGCCTCCTCCCACAGTGACCCATTTTCTTTAATAGCATTTGGGGTGGGACCTTGTCAAAAGCTTTTTGCAAATGAAAATAAATTACATCTGCTGGTTCCCCCATCCACAGGCATTTTCACCCCTTCAAAGAGCCCTGGTAGATTAAAGGATTTGTAGGATTTGGGGTTTGTATGGGCTTCTATGCCCAGCTCCTGAGTTCTTAGCCAAGACACCTGCAAAGGGGGAGGCTTGAGCTGAAGATACAGATAAACAATATTGGGGAAATGGATATCTCCAGGAACCCTTCCCACTAGGTTGACCTGCTCCCCATGTTCTAAAACCTTTTCCAGGACAGTCACATCTCCTGAATTCCTGTCCAGGGACCTGGGATTCCTTGAGTAATCCACCAGTGCGGCCTATCAGGTGAGCTGGGCTCTAGACGTCTTGAAATGAAAAAATGTCCCTCGTTCTTCTAGGGTAAGAGATCTGGTAGGCAGACCTGAGAATTATAAATATGAACAAAAACAAAAACAAAAAAACCCCAAAACCTGTTATACATTGAACATCTATCTACTGTCTGCCAGGGTCTTTCCTTTCCAACTTTTAAAATCGCCAACCAAGCCTATAAAGGTGAATGCAGTGACCCCAGTTTCGCCATGAAAAAATGGATGCTCAGAAAGGCAAAAAAACTTGCCCAAAGTCACGCCATTAGGAAGTGGTGCGCTGGAACCAAGGCCTGTCTAGGTCAAATTCTTTCAATTTGGGAAGGAAACACTATGAACCCAGGCCACTGCTCACCCTCCTGGAGAGGGCAAATGCTCCCGGTCACCTCTGCCTACTGCAATTCCCAGGCTGTATTGGGAGTACCGGGAACTGAGTTATCTAGGATCTGTCCTCTTAAGTGAACCAGAGGTGTTAAGAAGCACAGTCCATCCAGGCCACACAGCTCATGATCTTGGTAGACTAGAAGCCCATCCTTCCTCTCAGGGATGATTGAGATTCAGTTAAGCCCATCTCACCCACAGGTTCTGACTAAGAACTCCAAACTCTGGACCTAGATTATTTTAGTTCACACCCTGCTTCTCTACCTACCACTGATGTGATGTTCAGCAAATTACTTCTGTGTCTCAGTTTCCTCCTCCAGTAAAATGCACACAATAATATACCTATCTTACAAGGTGTTTATGAAGATTGTGAACTAAGGAAAACCAAAGTGCTTACCAGATGCTTGGCACACAGTAAACATTACACATAACGCTTGATTTAAAAAGGAAAACCCAGCCAGGCACGGTGGCTCACGCCTGTAATCTTAGCGCTTTGGGAAGCCAAGGCAAGTAGATCACTTGAGGTCAGTCAGGAGTTCAAGATCAGCCTGGCCAATATGGTGAAACCCCATCTCTACTAAAAATGCAAATATTAGATGGGTGTGGTGGTGGGCGCCTGTAAT
Source organism: Theropithecus gelada (assembly GCF_003255815.1). Classification (NCBI taxonomy): domain Eukaryota; kingdom Metazoa; phylum Chordata; class Mammalia; order Primates; family Cercopithecidae; genus Theropithecus; species Theropithecus gelada. Next base: position 65,314,580 of record NC_037684.1, read on the forward strand.
CCCAGCTACTTGGGAGGCTGAGGTAGGAGAATTGCTTGAACCCAGGAGGCGGAGGTAGCACTGAGCCAAGATCATGCCACTGCACTCTAGCCTGGGCAACAGAGCAAGACTCTGTCTCAAAATAATAATAATAATTAATAAAATAAAAAAATTAAAAGGAAAACCCTTGGTCACATCCAAGACAAAGGCACCCCTGGCCACCCCTTTTCTCCTAATCCCTTGCTCTCTTCCTGTCCTCCTTCCTCACAAGCATTAGCCTGTGCCATCTGGTGCCCCCGTCCCTGGAGTATACCCTCCCCTGTATCCTCGCCCTCCTCACTGATTGCTCCTCCCACCCTCATGCTCACCCCAGTTGCACTGCAGTCCTCTTCAGTGGTGCTGTCCTTCTTCCAAACCACACATCCCTAACACTCAGGAGTGGGGCGCTGTTGTCCTCCTCCATTCCCAATGCTCCTTCCCTCTTCATTGGGAGGCCGAGGCGGGTGGATCACAAGGTCAGGAGATCGAGACTATCCTGGCTAACATGGTGAAACCCCGTCTCTACTAAAAATACAAAAAAAAACTAGCCGGGCGCGGTAGCGGGCGCCTGTAGTCCCAGCTTCTTGGGAGGCTGAGGCGGGAGAATGGCGTGAACCCGGGGGGCGGAGCTTGCAGTGAGCCGAGATCGCGCCACTGCACTCCAGCCTGGGAGACACAGTGAGACTCCGTCTCAAAAAAAAAAAAAAAAAAAAAAAACAACAAGAAAACAAAACTCCTGGCCAGGCGCGGTGGGAGGCCAAGGTGGGCGAATCACCTGAGGTCAGGAGTTTGAGACCAGCCTGGCCAACATAGTGAAAACCTACTAAAAATACAAAAAAAAAAACCCAGAAACAAAAGCCAAAAAAAAGCCAGGTGTGGTGGTGGGCGCCTGTAGTCCCAGTTACTTGGGAGGCTGAGGCAGGAGAATTGCTTGAACCCAGGAGGGGGAGGTTGCAGTGGGCTGAGATAGTGTCATTGCACCCCAGCCTGGTCGACAAGAGCGAAATTCTGTCTCAAAAAAAAAAGCCAAAACAAAAACCCCCACAAAACTCCTGTTCCTTTAAGGCCAGAACCACATGGCTGTCTTACCTTCCACATCTCATCCTTAGAATGACCTCCCAGCCAAATTCACTCTTTTCATTCTTTGAAGACACCAGGGTCTTCGTCTCTGCCCCAAACTCTGATACTGGTTCCAAAGGTCTTTAGAGCCCAGGTGGACAGCCCGTCCAGCACTGTGGCCTTCTCATCTCTAATCACCCTTCACTCTGCCTCACAGCAGAAGCCCCCCTCTTATTGTCCTCAGAAGGCCTTGTCATCCCCCAGAGCTGTTCCACCTCTGGAATTCTCCAGTTTTGGACCACAACCTCCCGAGTTATTCCCCACCTCATGTCTTCTCTCTTCCTGAATCCTTTAGCTATCCAACAGAATTTCGTGTGATGAGGGAATTTTTCTTTATTAGTGCTGTCCAAATTAGGGGCAACTAGGAAAGTAAGCTCTCCACGTTACTCATTTTTAATTAATTCAAGTTGAAATTGAAGTAGCTACATGTGGCAACTGGCTGCCATATTGAACAGCAAGTTCTAGCCCCTGGCCTCTCTGTTTCCTCTTCCATCCTGTCCTGTTTTCCTTCTCTCTTTGGCATTGTTGCCCTGGCCCATCACATCAGCCACCCACTCCCCTTTCCTTCTGTCCCACCTCCTGGAAAACACTCTCAACTTGAGATTAATCCAACTGTCTCTTTCTCTAGGTCTATCCAAAGGCTGCTGGGCGCTGCTGGGGTATGTGTGTCCCATGGCCTTGCTGGCTGCCATTCTTTCTCATAGATAGTCACAAACTTCAATAGATCCTTTGACTCTGCCCGGCAAGCATTATCCTCTTCTCTGTAATGACCTCAAACCTCCAGTGCTCCCAGCTCCCCCACCCATCCTCAGCAGATGGTGTCACTTCCTATTTCATTGAAACAAGAGATACTTGGAGACCACCTGACCACCAGTTTTACAAGCATAGTTTTATCTGTCTTCCACCTCTCTCCTCCTGCTGACTCCAGTTCCTATTAACATTTAGGCATGGTCAAATAGCCTTATCTCACAAATAACAATAAAAAATCCCAACCTTCCCTCAATCCTATGTCACCTTCCTGCTGTGACCCTATATCTTTCCTGCCACTTATATTCACACTTTCTTGAAAGTTGTCTACACCTGCTATCTCCACTTTCTCACCTCCCCGTTCACTCCACAACCCCAGGCAGCCTGGCTTCTGTCCCTACCACTCCCTGCAACCGCTAGTCAAGGTCACCAATGACTTCCTTGTAGTTTGATCCACAGGACTTGTTTCAGATCTTATCTTGACCTTTAAGGCATGTGACTCAGCGCTGCTCAACACCACCTCCTCCCTTGCAACACTCTTACCCATTGGTTTCTATAACATCCGAGTCTCCTGGTTTTCCTCCTCCTACTCTGGCTACTTAAAAGTTTTCTTGAAACTGCCGCATTCTCCCCCTCCTAGGGTGATCCGTCTGGCTTCACAGGTAAGACAGTGTGCCAGGAAGGGCGTTTCCGCCTCTCAACACATTCCTTGAAGAAACACCCGGGGATTTGCTTTCTCACCCAAAATCTGCACTGTTGGGTTTTGAACTCCAGTTTGCTCCGTGGATCCCGCTGCTCAGAGCCTGACATGCCTTTGTGGGTGTGTATTTTATCACCGCCACTTTGAGAAGCTCTCACAACACTTGGACATCTGTTTTTTTCATTTGTCCCCTCAAAAGACAGGCTGCATTAGGAAAGGACACTGATGAATTAGAGGGGATGGGAGAGGCTGCAGAGTGGTCAGAAAACAATGTCCCATGGGAAATCATTAAGATAACTGGGAACATTTTGCCCAGAAGAGATAAAACCGAGGGGTGATAGAGCACTGGTTTCAAAAATCTGAAGAGGCAGAGAACCTTGATCTGGGCTGCTGTGTAGGGTAGCGTTTGAGCCACCTGTAGACTTAACAGAGAGGGGGTTTTGAATGGACGTAGAGGAGTTCCACTGTATTACAGAAGGTTCCAGACCTCCTGGATACAAGGTGAGTGAGACAGTTCTGCCCACCAGGAACTACTAAAGATGATAAGAATAGACCTAAATGACCACAATAAATTTGGAAGGTGACCCTGCTCATCCTCTCCTGAAGACCCCTGGCCTAAGCTCAGCTGGCAACATAGAAAAGCCACAGTCCACCGAGAGCCATTTCAAACTCACTGCCATGCAAAGGCCATCAAGAGCTCTGCAGACATAGGCCGGGTGCAGTGGCTCACTCCTGTAATCCTAGCACTTTGGGAGGCCGAGGTGGGCAGATCACAAGGCCAGGAGTTTGAGACCTGTCTGGCCAACATGGTGAAACCCCGTCTCTACTAAAAATGCAAAAAAAATTAGCCAGGTGTGGTGGTGGGCACCTGTAATCCCAGCTACTCGGGAGGCTGAGGCAGGAGAATTGCTTGAACCCAGGAGGCGGAGGTTGCAGTTATGCGGGCAGATCACTTAAGGTCAGTAGTTTGAGACCAGTCTGGCCAACACGGTGAAACCCCGTCTCTACTAAAAATACAAAAAAATTAGCCAGGTGTGGTGGCAGGTGCCTGTAATCCCAGCTACTTGGGAGACTGAGGCAGGAGAATCGCTTGAACCCCGGAGGCAGAGGTTGAGATTGCGCCACTGCACTCCAGTCTGGGCAAGAGAGAGAGACTCTGTCTCAAAAAAAAAAAAAAAGAAAAAAAAAAAGCTCTGTGGACAGAAACAACATCCAGGAGGAAGGCTTGGAAAGCACCTCACAATCCAGTCTTGTAGATGCTCCAAAATGTACTGCAGTCAGGTGTGTGGCACTGAGCACCCCAATTTGCTTCTTTTCCATTCCTCCTTGCTGGAATGTCTTTTCCTGACTTGGGTTTTGGTGCGATGCCATCAGCTTACATTCAGGGGGATCACAGAAACTGTCCCACCAAGCTTATTACCCCGCACTGTGTTCCCTTTCTGGGCCACGCCCCCGCGAGAAATTCCTATCTGATTTTAGTACCAAGAACAGTTGTAATTCCCTTGAGCAGTAGGTCTGCTTTTATCTCATGGACTCTGGGAATTGTGTAATGAACATGGTCTCCTCATTTTAGCTGCAGGAAAGCTTAAGGACAAATTTGTGGCCCACCCAGAAGAGGTGTAGAGGTTGGAACTCCAGGGTGCATTCGACCTGCATTCTCATCCTGACTCTGTCTCCCTTCTTAGCTTTTCTTTGTTCTCTTACTTCATATTTTACTGTGCAAAATTGAGAATACACAGCAAAGGTAAATAAAAATCACCTGTAATCTCACTATCCCGAGATAACCACAATTAACTGTGTTGTCTTTTTATGCATACTTTTTAAAAAATAAAAATGAGATTATACTGTGCATACGTGTTTTTAATTTGTTTTTTTCATATTATAATATGTCATGAACATCTTTCCCTGTAATTAAGTGTTCTTTAAATGATTTAAAATTTTTGTATGTATCAAGTGATCTCATACTAGCAGCTAACATTTCTAAATGCATGTACTATGTGGCTGGCTTTATGCATATTTACATTTGCATATATGAGAAGGCATATTTATATGTGTTACAGAACTGCAATCTGTATGTCTATATCTCATCAGCTATAATATTCAAATGTGTCAACTCATGTGATGCTCACAACCCAGTGAGGAAGATTGTATTATCTCCCTTGTACAGACGGAGGAAACCAAGGCATAGACTTGCCATAGTCACACAGCTGAGGCAGAATTTGAACCCAGGTACCCTGGCTCCAAAGCGTTTCCTCCTAAGAGCTACGCTGCCTTTCAGTATACCATTGCGATTTCACAGGCCACCATGGTTAACCATTTCATTTATTTCCCTTGACCTCACTTTTGTTATTTTGTCATATTTTATGTACCCTTGTAAGCTACCTGAAATCCTTTCTGCCACAAGGTGAGGCAAGGCATAAATAAACAGTGTAGAGTGTGGTAAACGGCACAAGAAGGCAAAGCTAAAGTGCTACCCTGGGGGGTGAGAAGATGAATCCAGGCTATCCTGCAATGGAATGGATGTATTTTCTTGGGCTGTGGTTAGCTCCCATCCCTGGAAGAGCTGGCTTGGGTGGCCGTCTCTCTGGGAGACTGGGGAAGGCCTTCTTCCAAGGAGAAGGAGCTGGGCCAGATGAGCCCCGAGCGCCCCCTCTTAGATTCTCAGGGCTTATGAAAATGCCAATAAGACAAACTGACGCACTAAAGCAGCAAGGCAGCCCTTGGGCCAGAACCAGGACCTGGGGCTTTTCATCCGGGTCTATTACTGGACCACACATCTACAACTAACAAATAAACGAGCAGAGATTCCGTTCCAAACTCTTGGCCCAGTGTATTCCTTTCCCAGAGCTCTCTGGCTGCTGTTGCAAGATGGCCAAAGGATGCTGTCACTGTCCTCAGTCTTTTTGTTGGGGTGATGGAGAATGAGGCAAGGAGGGGCTGGGTGGTCCCGCAGATGCCCCATGACACCATCATTCGGCAGGGTTATCCATTTGACACATGCCCTACAGTGGAAGGAGCCCAGGTTTCTCTTCCTGGGTTTGATGTTTACTTGAGGGTTGATCTTGTGAGAATTTCTTCAGCTCCCGAGACTCTCAGTTTCCTCATCTGCAAAATGGAGTTAATACAACAGCAAAGCTGCTGTGGAGGTCCCATGAGTTAGTACAGGGCGTTGCACCCTTATAAATGCGGTTGAGGAAGTACCAATAGGCCTACCTCAGGGGATCTGGGGAGGGCTGGGCTGTCTCCATGCCTGAGACCAGGCAGGCCTGTCTCGGAGGGGCTGTGGCTAGCGTCCAGGTGCTGCCGGCTTCCTACTCCTTCAGCCTCCGGCCCACCACAGCTCCCTTGGCCAGAACGAAGCCGCGTTCCCGACAGACAGACTCACGCACGGTGACATCCGTGGGAGTGCGGGCGAGCAGCCCCTCCTTGCCGGACCCCCGGGGCTTCGGGAAAGAATGGAGAGCAGGCAGAGGTCACATCCTCCTCCTCTTCCTCACGCTCCCGGGCTGTGTGCCCACAGGGGCACGGCCCTGTGCGCGGTGCCACCGGGGCCATCAGACTGGGTTAGAGGAAGGCCCGACCTCCGCGCAGCAAAGAAAACAAACACAGATGTGTTTGGCTGGGACCCGGAGGGAGAGAGTGGCCCCCGCCCCCCGCCCGCGCGCTCCCCCGGGCGCGGGGCTCTCCGGGCGGCGCGGGGCCGGGGTGAGGCTGACAGTCCTCGGCGGCCCCTCCTCCCCCACGGGGTGCGCGCCCGGCCCGGCCCAGCCCCCTCTCCGGGGTTTCCCCGGGCTCTCTCCTCGCTTTCTCTTTGTCTCTGCTGTTCTTTCTCGGGCTCCCGGGTTCCCACCCGCCCGTGCTCTCCCTCTTGGGCGTCCCGAGCGGGTTCTCTTTAACTTTCTTCTTTCCCGGGGTGAAAACTTTGCTCGGAGCTGGCGGCAGCTCGCGGACGTTATTGGCCGGCGCCCCGCCCGGCGGCCCCGCCCCCCGCCCCCGCGCTCCCCTCCGCCCCTCACTCCCAGCGCGAGTGGCGGCGGCGGCGGCTGCGGCGGAGCCTTCGGGGGCGAGCGCGCGTGTGTGTGAGTGCGCGCCGGCCAGCGTGAGTGTGTGCGCCCGGGGCGCGGGCAGGGCAGCACTCCGAGCGCGGCGGGAGCGGCGGGAGCCGGGCGGCCGCGTAGTCACTCGGGCGAGAGAGGCGGCGGCGGCGGCGGGGCCGGGGCCGGGGCTGGGGCAGCGGCGGCCGCGCCGGGCATGGAGCTGGCAAGCCCGCGCTGAGGCGGGACGCGCCTGCTAGCAGCGAGCGAGAGGCTCTCCGGCGACCGGCGCGCGGGCTCCCCGGCGGGGCCAGGCAAACTTTTCTTTCTCTTTTGCCCCCTCCAGAGGTAAAGTCCCCAACGCGGACTTTCCAGTGGGGACGCGATCAGGGGGCATCTGAGAGGGACCCCGGGCTGCGAGAGGAAGGGACGCGGGCCGTCCGGAGTCGGGGTCCCCCAGCTCTCCTGCGCCCGAAACTTGGGGTGCGAGGCGGGCTGGCTGCGGACGGTGAGATCGGCTCAGGCATGCCCCTCGGGCGGCGTGGAGGCGGCGGTGGCGGGGAAGCAGAGCGTTCTCCCGCCGGGCGGGGAAGAAGGGGCGCGAGCGGTGCGGGCTTGGAGGGCCCCGGCCTCGCCGCCCGCGGGACTTTGTGGGAGAGAGGCGGGCAGTCGGCTGCGGGGTGGGTGCCCAGGAAGCCGGGCGTTCGCCCGCATCCCCGCTCGCCACCCCGCCGAGAACTGGAGGGCGCGGGGCCGGCTGGCTGAGCGCAGCTCTCTTCTCTCCGCAGGCGCCTTCTGCGGCAGGCGGACCGATCCTCGGCGCGGCAGGGCCGGGGCAAGCTGGACGCAGCATGATGCGCGCAGTGTGGGAGGCGCTGGCGGCGCTGGCGGCGGTGTCGTGCCTGGTGGGCGCGGTGCGCGGCGGGCCCGGGCTCAGCATGTTCGCGGGCCAGGCGGCGCAGCCCGACCCCTGCTCGGACGAGAACGGCCACCCGCGCCGCTGCATCCCGGACTTTGTCAATGCGGCCTTCGGCAAGGACGTGCGCGTGTCCAGCACCTGCGGCCGGCCCCCGGCGCGCTACTGCGTGGTGAGCGAGCGCGGCGAGGAGCGGCTGCGCTCGTGCCACCTCTGCAACGCGTCCGACCCCAAGAAGGCGCACCCACCCGCCTTCCTCACCGACCTCAACAACCCGCACAACCTGACGTGCTGGCAGTCCGAGAACTACCTGCAGTTCCCGCACAACGTCACGCTCACACTGTCCCTCGGCAAGAAGTTCGAAGTGACCTACGTGAGCCTGCAGTTCTGCTCGCCGCGGCCCGAGTCCATGGCCATCTACAAGTCCATGGACTACGGGCGCACGTGGGTGCCCTTCCAGTTCTACTCCACGCAGTGCCGCAAGATGTACAACCGGCCGCACCGCGCGCCCATCACCAAGCAGAATGAGCAGGAGGCCGTGTGCACCGACTCGCACACCGACATGCGCCCGCTCTCGGGCGGCCTCATCGCCTTCAGCACGCTGGACGGGCGGCCCTCGGCGCACGACTTCGACAACTCGCCCGTGCTGCAGGACTGGGTCACGGCCACCGACATTCGCGTGGCCTTCAGCCGCCTGCACACGTTCGGCGATGAGAACGAGGACGACTCGGAGCTGGCGCGCGACTCGTACTTCTACGCGGTGTCCGACCTGCAGGTGGGCGGCCGGTGCAAGTGCAACGGCCACGCGGCCCGCTGCGTGCGCGACCGCGACGATAGCCTGGTGTGCGACTGCAGGCACAACACGGCCGGCCCGGAATGCGACCGCTGTAAGCCCTTCCACTACGACCGGCCCTGGCAGCGCGCCACGGCCCGCGAAGCCAACGAGTGCGTGGGTGAGTGGGGTGCGGCGGCGGAGCCGGCGGCGGGTGGGGGCGCGGGCGGGAGGTGCTGGGCCTCGCAGCGGCGGGTTCTTAGGAGCGCGGGTCGTGGGAACTGGGGGGAGGCGCATTCGCGGATGCCCGGGACCCGGGAGGGCTGAAAGCAGGTTCACTCGCTGGCGTGGCCCTCGTGGTGGACGCCCGAATTTGGGCCCAGTGCTCTCTGCGAAGCCAAGAAGCAGCAGGAGAAATGTTCCCGGGAGGGGGTTTGGCAGAACATTTGCAGACAGGTCTCCGCTGACCCTGGATCCAAACGCAAACATTCATTGCCTTCCCCCTCGTTGGGTTGGACGCTGTGATTCACCTCCACCCACCCCCCTTTCCCAAGGCTGCAGCTGGGCTCGCGGTTGGGGACCCCGGCCCTGTTCCCGGGAAGTTCCAACTCCACATCTACAAATCCCTTGGGAGATGGCAAAGAACTATTTGCGGTTTGGGGTCAGTTCGATGCCCGACGAGTATCATTCCTGCCCTCCATTTGTCTTCATGATTTGAAACTATTTTGTTGTCTCTCTTTTGAACAGCGTGTTTGTGTTAGCAAAAGAAGAGTGATGTGATTTCAATTAATTACTATCTACCGATTACCAAGGAGCGTTCAGTAATTATTTTGAATGAATTCAATTTTAGTCTAAAAAAGTATACCAGGTTTTTTTTTTGTTAGCTTCAGGCTTTGGTGAAATTAAACAGTTTTGAATTAACTAAGGGTCCAGCTTCTCACTGTTTAAATAGGGTTTCATTTCCTGAAAGAGAAATCTGACAAAACCGGGTAAATACTGCTGGGTCAGAAATGAGGCTTAAGAAGGATACGTTCTGCTTCTGAATTGGACAACTTCGCTGCTGCAGAAGCTCTCAGGAATCAGTTTCCCCCAGAAAAAAGAAAAAAAAAAGAAAAAGGAAGAAAGAAAAAAAGGAAAGAAAAAGGGTGAGGGGAGATAGCAAGACTACGCCTTACTTTTTTCAGTATGGGAAGCAAAGCTCCAAATCCCACATTTATTTCAGTGGAAATTGTTTAGTCTGTAAATGTCCCATTTGGTGTGCATCCTTTATGAACGTACAGATTTTTCCTCTCCCTCTCCCCATCTCAAACAGCCAGTGTGAGGCTCTTCCATTGCTTTGCCCTCTGAGGCACATTTCAAAGTTTGCTGGTCCCCACAAACACACGTTTTGAGATCTGGTTCTGATTAATTGTGTCATGTTGTTGTCGAATAGTTTGTGCCTCATGACTGTGGATGCAGAGTTTTGAGCAAGGGAATGGAAAACATGTCTTGGAGGGCCGGGTCGCCGCAGAGGCCCAGTCAGACGTCCTGGTCTGAAGACGCTGGGCCTCCCGCCTCCTGTTGCACGGGAGGCCTCCATTTTTACACTCGTGTTCTGCTCTTGCAGACCTAATTGTGTGTCCTCTTTCTTTTAAGGATCAGAACTAGTCTGAAGACACTTTTCAAGATTTCGCAGAGAGTGAGAGAGAGAGAGGAGAGTAGTTACACTCCGACTTAGTGGTCTTCTAGAATAAAATTCCTTTGATCTGCTCAATTCCCTCAGAAATGTTGGTTTTTCCCATCTCTTCTTTTCCCCCTCCTTCCTCTTTTCTTTTCTTCCCTTTGTGCGTAAAAGCCCTTTATTGACATTTAAAGGGATTCCCAGGGTTTTGCTATCAGTTTTAGTTTGTATGTGCATATGAAAGATAACTTTGTCTTGTCACCAGCAGGGTCTAATTGGACAAACGCAAGTGAATACATTTAGGCGAATAAGCTTGATGCGGTGGTGAAATTTCACTGGCTTGAAGATTTGTCTTAGCGTTGGTATTGTTCAGATTCACCATCCACCCCCAGGTCTTGCTGTCACTTTGGATGTGGACACGTAACCTGCGTTTGTTATCATGATGGTCATGCCCTTGAAATAATCTCTACAGTTTAGGATTTTGTCTCTTGACCAAAACACTAACTATGCACACAAATTGGATTGACCTTTTTTCTTTTTATTGGCTAAATTGAGCAATCAACATATTAACTAATGTAATTAGTAACCGTTTTTGTTCAAAAAGTTTAATTAGGCTTAATAAGTACATAATCTACATGACAAATGATTGGCTAACAATATTTTTCTGGGTTTTACTGAAGTTATTTTAAGTCCCAGCAGTTAAAGTATCTTTAAATCTTGCCAATTATTCAGTCATCTCATAAAAGCAAAGCCAATTGAACTATGTTAAAGTTATTTATAGTTTCCTTTTTGAATAGATGTTCTGATACCTTGTAGATGTAGCTAGGAACATCAGATTGAAGTTCCCATAAAGTCTTAATTGAAGTCTTAGTGATTTTTCCATCATTCTGTAAAAGAGAAAGACAGCAAGGACAATTTAGGGGTGATTTACAATGAAAGGTCGAGCATTTTATGAAAAGGCCCTGTAGTGGAGATATGCGAATGAATTAGTATTTGACAGGTGTTCTGAGATACTAAAGGGCACGGTGCTAGGAAAAAGCATTAATAAATCCTTCAAAAGTAACTTTGGACTATCAGAGGCTCAGATTTTCCTCCCAACATAATCTCTTCTTGTGAATTTCACACTGTGGACATACAAAGCCAAGCTACCCAGAGTATTTACAACTACGTCAAAGTCAAGAAGTATATATTTTTAAATTCCCGTAATCAGTCTTAATAACAGTGGGCCTATTACTGTGCTATTCGGTCTTTGCTTTTATAAAATAATGATACATGATTTATAATAAATTGAAATGGTAACCTTCCCTAGGTTAACCCTGCGCCCTCCCACCCCCCACAACGAAAACCCCCTAACATTTACTAATTTACCAATATTATCATTTGACTGAACAGTCCTTCAACCTAGGGCCATGGTCCTTATAGATGACTAAGAAATGCACATGTCTGTATGTTTTCTTTGGTCCAGTTTTCTTTTTGGTGTTGTTTCAAAGTCAAGCTCCCTATGGAATAAAATGTGAACTTTCGTAAAGCCCAGTTATATTTTAAATGCAATTTTGGATTTCTTCCGGAGGGGGGAAAGAAACAACCCTCAAAACAATATGGAAGACAAGACTATGTATAACGTTACAGCCTTGACAGCTCTCAGTGGAATAACTAAATACTGTCTTCCGCCCATATGTATCGGCAGTGTTCACATGCTTTTATACACATGTGCATTCACATTCATTGTGTAAAGAAGTACCCATGCATGGTGGGGGTGTGTGTACATTCAAGGCAAAATGCATGAAGAGTTTTAAACCACCTGGGTTGCTAGGCCCCTTTCCCCCCTCCCTGCCCTTCCCTTTTTTCAAAAGAGCATCTGAAGACCATATTGTGTTTCATAAATTATTGACATCAGTTTTAATCATTGTCCCCCTGACGTCGGAGCTGTGTTAGCATTTAGTGCCTGACGAAGCATGCTGTTTAATCTTACTGTGGAGTTGTCAGCATGAGCCTGTGCCTGGCTTGTGACAGGTCGAACTTATGAAAACTTGTTTTGCGACTCACTCTGTGGCGTTGCATTGCCCAGCTGTAACCCAAAACCCACGTAAAAGATGTCTCTGCAAGACAAGCACCGTGCTGGGTTGGCCTCTTATAGTCGTAGGTACCCGCAACATAATGCTCGTAATTGTTTAAACATAGCTTTGGGTTGGGGGTCGGGGGCATGTCCTCATGCTGTCAGTAGCTCTGGTGCTTCCGTCCACCCTCATTCATCCCTGGCAAGAGGGGGAGGTTATATTGGAGGTGTTGCTGTGAGAAATCCGATGCCCCACTAAAGATTCTTGCAAAAATCAGAAGGCTAAAATTATTTGCTGCTTAGTCCAGAGCCTGGCACATAGCTATAGATGAGTGAACGTTTTCAATAGTTATAGTAATTATTATGATTATTGTCATTATGATTAACCTTGGAGGACTTACTCTTTGCCAAGCACTCACATTAATTTAGACATTTAATCACTGTGACTATATTAATTATAGGGACTGTGATTGTATTTCTTTTAGAGATGAGGAAACCATGGCCTAGAGACCTTAGATGGTTTACCCAGAGTCACATAGCTACTGGATGGTGGAGCTGGGACTCCAGCCTGACGTTTGTGCTTTGTTTTGTTGCATCCACTGTGCTGCTTTGCCATAGAATGAATGGATGGGTGGATGGAAGAATGGATGAATGAATGAATGGCAGCGATACATCCATGTGTAGGAGAAGAGCTGGCACACCTATTACTTCTTGCTAGAGCTGGGCATGGTTCCCTAGTTGTGTTGCATTATCTATTTTACATCACATTATATTTATTACATTTTGTTATATTATATTCATACATACTTAACATGAAGTTGTATATAAGAAGTTTTCTTTTAGCCATCAGGCTTGCTGGGAGCTGGGAGCTGGGAGCTGGGACTATGAAATAAGAGGGTTTAGATACTTTCCTGGGGGTTCTTGACATCCACAGGTGTTGCTGATGGCCTAGTCTTTCTTGATTTCAGGGCCTGTGATCTCCCTCAAAGGTGGTGAAGCTGGCCAGCCTGGCCAACATGGTGAAACCCGGTCTCTACTAAAAATACAAAAAATTAGCTGGGCATAGTGGCGGGTGCCTGTAATCCTAGCTACTAGGGAGGCTGAGGCAGGAGAATCGCTTGAACCTAGGGGACGGAGGTTGCAGTGAGCTGAGATCGCGCCACTGCACTCCAGCCCTGGTGAGACTCTGTCTGCAAAAAAAAAAAAAAAAAAAAAAAAAAGGCCTTCTCTTTTCACCCTAGTGTTCACCATCCCTTTGCTTCACCAGAATGTATTGAAAAAATCCAGGAAGTGGCTAAAAGTATTGTTGCCAAAGAGAGGAGGTGGATGGGGGATGGTGTGTCCCGGCCACTGGTGTGGTGCTGCTAGGTACAGTTGACATGAGTCAGTGGCACAGGGCTGTCGTGAGTGAGGTTCTCTGCTGGGGTCCTCATTAGCACCTGGTGACCGGGGACCTCCAGGCAAGGCGGCCGCTCCCTGGTCCACCCAGAGCGGGGAGACAGGTTTGTCAGGGAGAGCTTCTGGGGTGGGTCTGCGTGTTTCCAGGCTCTGCTGCGCTCTCTGTTAGCCCTGCGCAGTCTTCTCTCTGACCTCCTCCTCCCGTAGAAAAATGAGATCCTCGGAAAAGTATTTGAGACTTTATGTCCAGAGTAAATATTGGAAAGGCAGTGGGTTGAAATTCAGATGTTCCCGGGAAGGAATCCCCTCATTTTCTGCTCACAGCTGCTATCGATATTTCCTTCTTGAGATGAGTTGTGCTTTTCATTAAGTAAATTTTTTGTCTTGGGATTAAACCAACATTGTATTCTTAATAGACTTTTATGTTTACACTTCAAAAGTCCACTGGATTGTTGCTCGTGTTATCTTGATGGCTTCTACCGTGTCTGCGATGCACACCGCCTTTACCAAAATAAATGACTCTCTGGGGAACTGGATTATAAAACAGCCTTATCTACGGATGCACAAATACGGATATTTTGTGAGCCAGGATTTTTTTTTTCATCCTTTCAGAAGTGTTAATCATACCTTGGGTTTCTGCAGTGCCTTTCATTATAGGGAGACGGGAGGTCTCGGAGGGCTTTTGAAATGCTCAGGACTTAAGCCTGATACTTGTAGAGCAGCCCACAGCATTTTGCCTGTCGTCTGGAATCCCTTGTGGTCTCTGCAGGCTCAGAAGGCATGGTGTTGGTCTGGGTGGCCTGGGAGCTGCGGAGTTTAAAATGTCCGTCGAAGGTGGTTGTGGGGTTGCGTCCTGAAGACAGACCACAAACTCCTACTGAGTGCCAGGCATTGTCCTAGGTGCTTTATCTGTGCTTTGTTTCAATTAATCAGATTGCCACAAGGAACGGAAGCTTTTCAAAAACAGATGTCCTGGCCACCAAAGGGCAGCTTTTACACAAACGGGACTAAGTGTGGATAAGTCTGCAGGGCACATCTTGGCTTATTCTGTGACACTGTTGCATACAGAGAGAGCAGGGGGTATCGGGAGCGTTTGTTTGGAAGCCTGATCACATAAAAGCCGTGTCCTATTATAGCCAACTCGGAGGGACGGTTGTTCTGAATAGTGCTTGAAAGAAAGTGAGCTGCCTGGGCCAGTCCTCTGGACACGGACGTTCACCTCAAAGCTATCTGCTCTCATGAGGTTTGACTTGCGTAGCACAACTTAGTGAGTTCAGTATTGCATTCTTGCCTCCTTACTCCAAAAATGGATCCCTGTTGTAAAGTAAGAAGTAGATTTTAATTTGCCTTTTAAAAGTTACATCATTGGTTGGGCACGGTGGCTCACGCCTGTAATCCCACACTTTGGGAGGCCGAGATGGGCAGATCGTGAGATCAGAAGATGGAGACCATCCTGGCCAACATGGTGAAATCCCGTATCTACTAAAAATACAAAAATTAGCTGGGTGTGGTGGCGCGTGCCTGTAATCCCAGCTACTCGGGGAGGCTGAGTCAGGAGAATCGCTCGAACCAGGGACTCGGAGGTTGCGATGAGCTGAGATTGCCCCACTGCACTCTAGCCTGGCAACAGAGCGAGATTCCATCTCAAAAAAAAAAAAAAAAAAAAAAAAAGTTAACACAATTTATGTGAATTTCCCCCCACGTCAAAAGGCAGAGACCCATTCCAATTGTCAGTCTTTGCCTATAGAGATATGGCTCCCTCTTCATCCCCAGCTCCTGGGAGGCCTTGGCTACGTGTGTATTCAGCCTCAAATACATTATTTTGTGCCAGTTCTCCCCTCTGATGGAGAGAAGGGACTGTGGCCATGTGATTGATGAGAGGCAGAATGTCTCCCATCAGACCCGTTTCTTTTTCTCCCAGAGCTTAAGTTCCTGCCCCAAGCCTCTTCCACAATGGACAGTTCTATCAGAGGCAGCTGCTGGCACTCAGAGCACGAAGGAAGATACCCTCCAAGGGGGAAAAGGGTACCTATGGTTTAGGAGTACTGCCAAGCAATAGAAAGCTGTGCTCCATCCTTGCCTGTGTCTGGGCCACCCCCAGCAATCCCCCGTCCTTCTGTCATTGGGATTAGTGTACTAACTACAGTTAGGGTGAAATGAATTCACACTGCAGTGCACTGGTGCATGTGAAGAAGACCTAGAGGAAAGATGATTCTGTGGTTGGGTGCAGTAGCTCACACCTGTAAACCCAGCACTTTGGGAGGCCGAGGCAGGTGGATCATGAGATCAGGAGTTCGAGACCAGCCTGACCAACATGGTGAAACCACTTCTCTACTAAAAATACAAAAATTAGTCAGGCGTGGTGGTGTGTGCCTGTAATCCCAGCTACTTGGGAGGCTGAGGCAGGAGAATTGCTTGAACCCGAGAGGCAGAGGTTGCAGTGAGCCGAGATCGCACCACTGCACTCCAGCCTGGGTGACAGAGCAAGACTCAGAAAAAAAAGAAAAGAAAAAAAAAGAAGAAAGATGGTTCTGTAACCATAGTAGACCTCTGGGTTATTTAAAGGGTTCAAGTAGATTTGTTGGGTGAGAACTTTAAAAGCAGAAAGTAACACTCCAGTTCACTTCCCAACTCAGCTAGTGCCTTGATGAGGAAGGTGCCAGAAGTCTGTCTCCCTGGAGGATTCAGGACTGGTCCATATGAGGTCTCAGCTCTCTGTGCACATGGTCATATTTTAGTTGGGGGCCCATCCGTGCCCCCTCCTGGCTGGTGCTATTGCTAGATTTTCTAGATTTTTCCCGTGTCTTTTTCTGCCTAAAGATAAGAGAGATTATTGGTTGTCGTGTCCAATTTTCACACATTCCAGAGACTCCACACTTAAGTAAGACAATCTGGAGGACTACAGGGACCTGTAAAGGGGCTGGCTTTAAATAACTGAGTCCTATATAAGGAAATGAGATAGATCTCTGAGTTTCCTGAGGGCCTGTATGCTGTGCTGCATTCCATATTTGAAGTCCCCAAGTGAGGGACACTTCCTGCCTGCTTGATTGCCATTGTCAGGGCTTCTGATTTCGTCTGTTTCTGCTTGGGGTGGCCGTGGTGACTACCCAGCAAATAAATGCACCACCACTCCCGCATTCTAAAACCAGGGCAGACGTTGGCAATCAATTGCAGCATACTTTCCTCCGAAGTCCAGAAATGATCTTATAATATTAGACTCCTCAATATAACTAACTCCTTAGGCAGAATTAGCCCATGAACTGAAAGCTATTTGCCAGCCATTTTTGGTCCCCTTCTGAAGACCTTCCCCTTTCCCTTCTCCAACCTGCAGAGAGAGAAGTGCTTTGTATACATGGACATTTCTGGAGCGTTTACTGTTCAGGTGGCTCTGTTTGGTCTTGGCATGTAAGGAAATGTAAAGTAGACCAGGTGCGGTGGCTCACATCTGTAATCCTAGCACTTTGGGAGGTTGAAGCAGGCAGATCATTGGAGGTTGGGAGTTCGAGACCAGCCTGGCCAACGTGGTGAAACCCCATCTCTACTAAAAATACAAAAACAAAAACAAAACTAGCCTGGCGTGGTGGCCCACACCTGTAATCCTAGCTACTCAGAGGCTGAGGCAGGAGAATCTCTTGAACCCGGGAGGCTGAGATTGCAGTGAGTCGAGATCATGCCACTGCACTCCAGCCTGGGCGATACAGTGTCTCAAAAACAAAAAAAAAAAAAAAAAAAGAAAAGAAATGTGAAGGAGATGCCCTTCCTGCAGGTGAAATATGTTTCCATCGAGGAGGCTGTGCACGTGAGAAGGTGCAGATGTGTCCACTTGCGCTAACCCTGAACGCGGGCGGGTGCCCCGAGTGAGGCATTTTGCTGAGTGTCTGGGGCGCAGGGAGGGGCCGAGGGTCTTGAGAGGAAGCGCATTTTGGATTTGGCTCCTGTACCGTGGAAGGATTGGATTTTAGTCCACATCACATTTTCCTTCTGCATTTGTTCTGTTGTAGTGTTTTTGTTTTCTCCCATGCCAAGAATTGGAGAGACCATGGTTCCCTGAAAAGAGGGGTGCCCCCCGGAATGTCCGCCCTGACGTTTCTGGGAAGGTCCTCCAGAACTGCCTTGGATTTTGAAACAAAAGCTTATCACTACCCCTACACTCAAAAGAAATTATGCCCCAACCTGGGCCAGGACCCTGGTGCCTGAGGCTTCCTGGGGCTTCTCACACCTGAAGGTCGTTCCTTCCACTCAGAACCACGTCTGTGTGGTATTGAGGGACAAGGACTCATCTCCGTCACAAACCACTGCCCTCAGTGCTCTGCTTACGTTTGGGCTGGTGCGGAAAGTGCCGAACAAGAGTAGTTCCAATCCCAGCATGAAAAAGAAAACACATTGTGTTTACAGATACAGAATTTGGCATCTGAAACATGAAAGTACCTTTGGATTGGGCGGCCCCAGCGCAGAGCTGTTGGACACGGCCGTCCCCCCTGCCCTCAGCCCTTTGGCCAGCTTGTTTTCCTCTTCCCGAAGCCAGACCTCAGAGGTGGGCAGGTCGATCTCAGCCAACTCTTTATTCCCACACCCAGCCCTGTCTCACTCTATAGTTCAGAACCGGGAGAGAATTCACGGTGAGAAAGTGCTTGGCCTTCTGAGCTGCCATGAGGAAGGAAATTGCTTCTCGCTCCAATCCACAGAAATCAATCCTTCTTTTTTTTTTCTTTTTTTGTCAGAATCTCACTCTATCATCAAGGCTGGAGGGCAGTGGCACCGTGTCAGCTCACTGCAACCTCCGTCTCCTGGGTTCGAGTGATTCTTCTGCCTCAGCCTCCTGAGTAGCTGGGATTACAGGTGCCCACCATCACACCTGGCTAGTTTTTTTTTTTTTTTTTAGTAGAGACGGGTTTCACCATGTTACCCAGGCTGGTCTCGAACTCCTGACCTTAGGTGATCCACCTCAGCCTCCCAAAGTGCTGGGATTATAGGCATGAGCCACTGCACCCGGCCCAATCCTTCTTAAACCATGTTTTTGGGCAGACTTGCATCCTGGTACCCGGAAATGCTAGAGAAGAATGGGGCTGAGCAGTCCTATTTCTTACCTCAGTTTATTGTTTGAGCGAGGGGTAGAGAGTGTTTTTTTGTTTGTTTGTTTTAATTGAAGATGTCTGCGGAAGAAATGAGCCACGTGTAAGTGAAAGTCAAGTTGCGATTTTCCTGATCTGTAGAAAGTACTTAGTTCTGGCCAGGCACCGTAGCTCACACCAGTAATCCCAGCACTTTGGGAGGCTGAGGCAGGAGGATTGCTTGAGCCTGGGAGTTTGAGATCAGACTGGGCAGCATAGTGAGACTCCCGTCTCTACAAAAATAAAAAAAGAAAATACTTAGTTGGCCGGGCATGGTGGTTCACTCCTGTAATCCCAGCACTTTGGGAGGCTGAGGCAGGCGGATCATCTGAGGTTGGGAGTTTGAGACCAGCCTGACCAATGGAGAAACCCCGTCTCTACTAAAAATACAAAATTAGCCGGGCGTGGTGGCACATGCCTGTAATCCCAGCTACTTGGGAGGCTGAGGCAGGAGAATTACTTGAATCCAGGAGGCAGAGATTGCAGTGAGCAGAGATCGCACCATTGCACTCCAGCCTGGGCAACAAGCGTGAAACTCTGGCTCAAAAAAGAAAAGAAAGTATTTAGTTACTTAGTTTTAAGTCAAGATCAGAGAGCACAACATTCTATCTACTAAAGTGTGAAATACTAAGATACATGTATTAGGGCAATGGTGAGAGAACTTCAGACTGGCTGGGTTTAAATTCCAGTTCTACCAGGAGTGTGGATTTGGGTAAGTTACTTAAGCTGTCTATGCCTTTGATGCCTTGGTGTCCTGGGGCTCACCTCAAGACCACCTTGATAGATTGGGTAGGGTGGGGATTGTGAGGAGCCCGGTGTTCTGCCTTGAAAGAGGGCTCAGAGGAGGGTTACAGGAAGGAGACCCAGAGGTAGGGTTCTGATCCTACACCTTGGGATTTTATCAGCACACATTTCGATAGCCTTTATCGAAGTGAGATAGCCTTTATTAGTGAGATTTATGCACGATTCTAAGCTGTTTATACGTATTACCTCATTTAATCCTCATGATAGCTCTATCAGGGCTTGTTATTCTTTTTTCTTTTTTTTTTTTTTTTTTTTTGAGACGGAGTCTCGCTCTGTCGCCTAGGCTGGAGTGCTGTGGCCGGATCTCAGCTCACTACAACCTCCGCCTCCCACGTTCAAGAGATTCTCCTGCCTCAGCCTCCCGAGTAGCTGAGATTACAGGCGTGCACCACCATGCCCAGCTGATTTTTGTATTTTTAGTAGAGACGGGGTTTCGCCATGTTGGCCAGGCTGGTCTCGAACTCCTGACCTCAGGTGATCCGCCCGCCTCGGCCTCCCAAAGTGCTGGGATTACAGGCGTGAGCCACCGGCGCCTGGCCTTGTTATTCTTAAGTAAACTTCTTTATTGTAGTGTAACACATGTAAAGAAAATCCCATGAATTATGTGTCCAGTGCAAAGACTATTCATGATATATACACACTTGCATAACCAGCACCCCCATCAAGAGCATACCAGCAACCCAGAAGCTGACCTGTGCTTCCATCCAGTTACCACGCCCCCTGCCCACCATACATGGATTTTGATTATTTTTGAACTTGGTATAAATGGAATCATATTCCGGCTTCTTTTGCTCCATGTTACATTTGTGGTCTTCATCCATGTGTAGTAGTAGTTTCTTAGCTTCCATTGCTGGCCTGTATTGTGTGATATAAATGTATCACAGGGCATTTCTCCACTGCACTTATGGCAGGCATTTGGGCTGTTCCCAGGTTTTGGCTATTAACAGTAGCACTGCTGTGACCATACTTGTCCATGTCTTTTGATGCACATCTGAATGCACTTCTACTGGGTGTGTGTCAAGAAGGGGAATTGCTGGGTCCTAGGGTTTGGGCATCTATTCAGTTTCACTTTTATTTTTTAAATTTTTATTTATTTATTATTTATTTATTTATTTATTTATTTATTTATTTATTTATTTTGAGACGGAGTCTTGCTCTGTCGTCCAGGCTGGAGTGCAGTGGTGCGATCTTGGCTCACTGCAAGCTCCACCTCCTGGGTTCACACCATTCTCCTGCCTCAGCCTCCCGAGTAGCTGGGATTACAGGCGCCCGCCACCACACCCGGCTAATTTTTGTTTTTTGTATTTTTAGTAGAGACGGGATTTCACCATCTTAGCCAGGATGGTCTCGATCTCCTGACCTTGTGATCCACCCGCTTCGGCCTCCCAAAGTGCTGAGATTACAGGGCTGAGCCACCGTGCCTGGCCCACTTTTATTTATAACATTTTTTGAGACAAGGTCTCTGTCACCCAGCCTCTTGTCATCCAGCTTCCTGAGCTCAGGCGATCCTCCTGCTTCAGCCTCCTGGGTAGTTGGGATCACAGGTGCACATCACCACACTTGGCTATTTTTAAAACATTATTTGTAGAGGGTTGGGCATGGTGGATCATGCCTGTAATTCCAGGACTTTGGGAGGCTGAGACAGGCAGATCACTGAGGTCAGGAGTTCAAGACCAGCCTGGCCAACATGTTGAAACCCCATCTCTACTAAAAATACAAAAATTAGCCGGGTATGGTGCCGTGCACCTATAATTCCAGCTACTTGGAAGGCTGAGGCATGAGAATTGCTTGAACCTGGGAGGCGGAGTTTGCAGTGAGCCAAGATGGTGCCACTCCACTCCAGCCTGAGCAATAGAGCAAGACTCTGTCTCAAAAAAGAAAAAAACTGTTTGTAGAGACGGGGGTCTCGCTATGTTACCCAGGCTGGTCTTGAATTCTTGGGCTCAAGGGATCCTTCCCTCTCAGACTTCCCGAGTGTTGGGATTACAGGTGTGAGCCACCATAGCTGACCTGTTCAGCTTTGATAGACAGTGGTTAAACTCTCTATTTAGTGGAAAGTGGTTGTACAAATTTATATCTGTATACAGTTTTACAGGCAAAGAAACTGAGTCACATGGAGGTTAGGTCAGGTGCCTGAGGTCACACAGCTAGCAGATGGCAGAACTGTAATTAGAATCCAGGCAGTGCAGCTCTGGAAGCTTGCTTTTCACCACTGGGCCAGGTCGTCTCTTATCTTTTTTTTTTTTTTTTTTGTAGAGACAGGGTCTTGCTCTGTCATCCAGGTTAGAGTACAGTGGTGTGATCACGTCTCACTGCAGCCTTGAACTCCTGGGCTCAAGCAATCCTCCTGCCTCAGCCTCTCAGAGTGCTTAGATTACAGGCATGAGTCACCTGCTTGGCCTGCCACTTATCTTTAATCTACATACTCCCTGTCAGGAAAACTAATAATACTGGGAAGCAAAGATGACTTTGTACAAGTCTCTTTACTTCTCTGGGCCTCAGTTCTCTCCTGTAAAACGAGGGGTTGGGTTACAAAGGTCATGTAATGATATTCTATAGGTCAAGTGGAATATACTGCTTTCCTGAGGACTTCTTCAGTCTTTCCTTAACCACCTAACCCCATTCCCTGCTGAACCAGAAACAACTCTGTAACTTGAATTATACATTATCCAACCCTACCCCTCCACTGGGGTTCCCTCAAAAGACTGCTCAGGCTCTAACTGGGGGACCTCACTTGGACCTACCCTCCAACCCTACTGACAATTTCCCCACCTTCCACTCTCCAGCTCTTCCACTTGCAGGGGTGGCGACATGGGACTATCCCTTCTTTTCCTTCCAGTGTGTTGGCTAGCTGGTCTTCTCTCTTTAAATCATGAATGTTCAGGTGTATGAATTTTCACAAAGTGAGCTCACCTCTGTGTCTAGCACTAACATGAAGAAATACAATATTTCCAGAAGGCTCCTCCCAACCACCAAGCCCCCAGGGTAACCACCATTTGACTTCTAACAATGGATTTAATTTGCCTATTTTTGAACTTTATATAATTGAAATCATACTGTATGTTCTCTTCAATATCTGGTTTCTTTTGCTCAGCCTTATTTCCTTGTAAATAGTCTTAAACATAACTTATCCTGTAGTCTTTGTTAGTTTGATGGATGATCTCAACTTCTTGGGGATACTGATCCTCTCGCTTGTTTTGTCTGCTGACCTTTGCTCATGGTGAATGATTTCCTTATGTGTTTTGTACTTTCTGACTGTGAGCTTATCTTTATTTGGGATTTCGTGGAAATCCCACTGCTGTTAGTTATGGAAATGCCCCTATCCATATGATTTTGCATTAATTCTGCCAGACATTCTAGAGATATCACTGGACTAGGACCAAATTTTCCATTAATTAATCATCTTGAACATTATTATATCAAATGAGGAGTATGTACTTGGCCTTTAAACCTTCCCAGGCCTGGGGTTTATTTTTCTCCCTCACTGAGGGCTTTTTCTCCCTTTACCCAGAGCTCTGGGTAGAGACAAACTTTTGCTGTCACCTTAGCCTGATGGACAAAGATTCTTCGTCCCCTTTTGACCCAGGGGGCATTTGGAAGGTCCAGGTTTTTTTGCCACTGCAATTACACCTGCAGTTTCCTGACTGGTCTCCCTTCCTTTATCTTTGTCCCTCAACCTCCCTGGTCTCTTCTTAACACAGCAACCAGAGGTAACTGCCTGTGTATTAGTTCCCTGTTCACCCAGAGGAACACCCAGAACACTTACAATGGTTGCAAAGCCCTGTGTGGTCTGGCCCCTGCTTCCTCTCTATTCTCATCTCCTAGCACTTTCCTGCTCACTCACTCCGTTCCAGCGCCCAGGCCTCTTTGCTGTTAGTGGGTACACATCTTGTAGCCCTGGTATAGCAGCTGACTCTGGGCTTGAGATAGGCCAGATATGCAAATAGATGACTCCATAGGTTCCTTCAAAAATATGACGAACCTCCATAGGTTCGTCAAATATCATTTCAGTGAGGCTTACCCAGACTATTCTAATTATAATGCAAACCTTTCCCCTATTTGTGTCTATCTGACTCTCTCTCTGTCTCTCTCTCTTTCTCTTTCCTCTCTCTCTTTCTCTGTCACGCACACACACACCCCTGAGATCACCCTTATCCTCCCCTACTAACTACTTTTCCCCATAACACTCATACCACCTAACACACTATTTAATTTACTTATTTATTATGTTATTAACTGTTTCCCCCTCCTCCCATTTGTTCCTTTCTATCACTTGTTGGAATGTTAAGGTACATAAGACCAGGAATTCTCTTTTGTTCACAGGGGGCCTGGCATAAGTAGGTGCTCATTAAATATTTGATAAAGAAAGCAGGGGTCCCATTTGCAACTCCTGGGCTTGTAAGACCTGAGACCTCATCTCTAGTCTGTGTGTGGGTGCTAAAACCTAAGCTCAGGGCATTAAAGCCTGTTTCCAGGTCTAATAATCAGTCTCTCTTTCCCCTTTCTCTATCCTCTTTGCTGTTCCCTCCCTCCTCCCACACACCTCATGATCACTGGGGTCTCAGGGTTTCTCTAACACTTTGGCTTTCAGATTTTTCTTTCCTCTAGCACCTGGGGATTTCCTTTTATTTCTTATGAGATCTGCTATTCATTAAATATTTTTTAAACTTACATTTCATCTAGTATTTCTAGATGCTTGCAGTGGTAGGGGTTCTGCATTACCTCAGTCCACCTTGTTGCCAGAACTCAAAGTCATATATTTTAATCTTTCACACATCTGGAATTAATTGTGACATATGGTGTGAGGTAAGGATATCCGTTTTTTTCCATCAAATATTTAGCCAGTTATTCAGTGACAACTATTGAGAAATATCATTTTTTGTCACTGATTTGAGATGCCATATTTATTAAATGCTTAAGTATTATGTTAACTTGGATCTGTTCTCTGGATTTTCCATTTTGTTTCACAAATCTGTTTTCCTGCCACTTCCTATCTATTTGGATATTTCAGTATCTGGTAGGTTCAGTATTCACTCATTATTCATCTGTTCATTTTCACTTATTCTCATTGCTATTCTTGCTTGCTTGTTTGTTTATATATTTATTTATTGCTTTAGATGAGTTTGTCAAGTTTCAATACAAATGCCATTAGTAATTTGACAACAATGTTATTAAAATGAACTTGGTGATAGTTGAAAACATTGTAACTGTATCAACATATCTGTTGTATGCAGTGATTCAATTATTTAAATGTACCCATTAGGGCTTTTAGGATATCAAAAAAATAGGTTTTAAGTCTGGTCAAAATCATGAATTATACATATGTGTTTCTCTTTGATTCTTCCAGATGATTTTTTTTTTAAGATTTATTGAGATATAATTGTGGTTCAATAAATTGCACATATATAAAAAGTAGAATTTGATAAGTTTGACTTGTGTATACACCTATGAAACCATCACCACAATAAAGATAAATAACATATCCGTCAGCCCAAAATGTTTCCTACTGTTTCTTGGTAATCCCTCCTGCCCCTTCCATCATGGTGCCTTCTGTCATTATTTATCTGTTTGCCCTTTCTAGAGTTTTGTATAAATGGAATCATACAGTATGTATGGTCTGGTTTCTTTCACCTTCCATGCTTAGTTGGGTTATTTATTCATCCATCATGTTAAGTGCATTAATAGTTCAATCCTTTTTATTTCTGGGGAGTATTCATTGTATGGCTATACCACAATTTGTCCATTCACCTGCTGATGGACATTTAGCTTGTTTCTAGTTTTTGGCTATTACAGATAAAGCATCTATGAACGTTCTTTTAGAAGTCTTTGCATAGACATACACTTTCATCTGTCTTGGGCAAATACCTAAGAGTGGATTGGCTGGATGATACAGTAGGTGTAGGTCTAACTTTTTAATAAACTGTCAAACTGTTTTCCAAAATGGTTGTACCACTTTACATTTATATCAGCTGTGTATGAGAGTTCTAGTTTCTCTAGTCGACTTCCTCATCAGCATTCGATGTGGCCGATCTTTTATAAATTTTAGCCATTCCAATAGATGTGTGGTAGATACCCTTCCAATTTTAAGTCTTACAATTCGGAAGTATAGAACATCTACATTTCTTTATGTCTTCTTTTATGCTATTCAGTAAGGTTTATAAATTTCTTTATATTGGCATCACACATTTTTTCAGAACAGTTTACTTCTATATATTTATAATTTTGATTACTATTATGAAAGGAATTTTTTCCTTCTCATTTTATTTTCTAAGTGGGTATTACAATGTATAGAGAAGTTAAGCACTATATATACATTTTTATGTAAGTATTTTGCAACCTTCAGCTTTACTGAACTCTTTTTAGATTCGTTCTCACATTGTTTTAGTTTCTCTTGACTTCACCTGTATATATGAATATTTTAGCCCTTCTTTTCCAATACTTGTACTATCTATTTTTCTTGTCTTACTGCAATGGATAGAACTTCAAAGTAATCATATATATAATAATGGTAACATGTACTCTTGTATTGCTACTGATTTAAGTGAGCACATTTCTAGAGTTTCATTGTTAAATATGTTGTTTGTTGCTAGTTTCATATGGATGTTCTTTATTGTACTCAATGGAGAGACCTCTATTCCTGATTTATTGCGAGGGTTGCTCTTTCTTACTTTTTGTTTTTTTTTTTTTTTTGGAGAGATAGGATCTTGATTGGTTGCCCAGGCTGGAGTGCAGTAGCATGATCAATCATAGCTCATTGCAGCCTCAACCTCCTGGGCTAAAGCAATCCTCCTACCTCAGACTCTTGAGTAGCTGGGACTATGGGTGTGCACCATGCCCAGCTAATTTTTTATTTATTTTTATTTTTATTTTTATTTTTATTTTTTGAGACAGAGTCTCACTCTGTCACCCAGCCTGGAGTGCAGTGGTGCGATCTTGGCTCACTGCAAGCTCTGCCTCCCGGGTTCATGCCATTCTCCTGCCTCAGCCTCCCGAGTGGCTGGGACCACAGGCGCCCGCCACCACGCCTGCCTAATTTTCTGTATTTTTAGTAGAGATGGGGTTTCACCGTGTTAGCCAGGATGGTCTCGATCTTCTGACCTCATGATCTGCCCGCCTCAGCCTCCCAAAGTGCTAGGATTACAGGCATGAGCCACTGTGCCCAGCCCCAGCTAATTTTTTAAAGAAATTTTTGTAGAGACAAGGTCTTGCTATGTTGCCCAGGCTGATCTTAAACGCCTAGGTCCAAGTGATCCTCCTGCCTGAGCCTCCCAAAGTATGCTCTTTTTAAAAAAATAATTCAAGAATATGTGGAATGTTAATCATTTAGATATTAATCAAAATGATCATATCATTTTTCTACCTTGACTATTAATGTAATGAATTTCTTTAATTGATTTCTGAGATACAATTCACATGCCATACAATTCACCCATGGAAAGTGGTTTTTAGTATGTTCATCGATGGTACAACCATAACTAAAATTAATCCTAGAACATTTTTGTCATCCCCAAAAGGAGCTTTCTACCAATTAGCAGTCACTTCCCATCCTTCACCCTGATCTGCACCCACACCCTAAGTAGGCTTTTGATCTTTACAGATTTGCCTATTCCGGACATTTCATATAAATAGAATCATGTAATATATGGCCTTTTGTGACTGACGTCTTTCAATTAGCATAATGTTTTCGTGGTTCATCCATGTTATATCAGTACTTCATTTCCTTTTAGTGGCTGAATTCCATTATGTAAACGTATCAAATTTTGATTCATTCATCAGTTGATGGACATTTGAGTTGTGTCCATTTTTTGGCTCTTATGAATAATGCTGCAATGAGCATTGGTGTACAGATTTTTGTGTGGACATCTGCTTTCTCTGGGGTATCCACCTAGCAATGGAATTGCTGGGTTATAAGACAACTACCTCAGCCAGGTGTGGTGGCTCATGCCTGTAATCCCAGCACTTTGGGAGGCCGAGGCCGGTGGATCACTTGAGGTCAGGAGTTCGAGACCAGCCTGGCCAACGTGGTAAAACCTCATCTCTACTAAAAATATAAAAATTAGCCGGGTGTGGTGGTACACACCTGTAGTCCCAGCCACTTGGGAGGCTGAGGCACAAGAATCGCTTGAACGCGGGAGGTGGAGGTTGCTGTGAGCTGAGATCAGGCTACTGTACTACAGCCTGGGCGACAGAGTGGGACTCTGTCTCAAAAAAAAAAAAAAAAAAAAAGACAACTAACTCTGTGTTTAACTTTTTGAGGAGCTGCCAGATTGGTTTTCAGGCAGTTGTACTGTTTTGTTTAATATATCCTAGGACCCTAGAACCCACCAGCAACATATGGGGATCCTAGTTTCTCCACACCCTTGAAAACACTTACTATCTATCATTTTGATTATAGCCATTCTGGAGGGTGTGAAGGAGTATCTTCTTGTGGTTGTGTGATTTCCTAAGTTTGAAATGTTCCAGTATTCTTGGAATGTATCTATTTGGTGATGTGTTATTCTTTACTAACATTTTATTTTGGATTTTTATGCCTATATTCAAAAGTGAGATTTGAGCTGGGTGTGATGGCACGCCTCTTTAGTCTCAGTTCTTGAGAGGCTGAAGCAGGAGGATTGCATGAGCGAGGGGTTTGAGGCTGTAATGCACTATGATTGCACCTGTGAATAGCCACTGTACTCCACAACATAGTGAGACTCTGTCCCTTAAAAAAAAAATGTGAGGCTGGGCTTGGTGGCTCACGCCTGTAATCCCAGCACGTCGGGAGGCCGAGGTGGGCAGATCACGAGGTCAGGAGTTCAAGACTATCCTGACCACCATGGTGAAACCCCATCTCCATAAAAATACAAAAATTAGCTGGGTGTGGTGGTGTGTGCCTGTGGTCCCAGCTACTCAGGAGACTGAGGCAAAAGAATCACTTGAATCCAGGAGACGGAGGTTGCAGTGAGCCGAGATTGTGCCACTGCACTCTAGCCTGGGTGACAGTACAAGACTCCGTCTCAAAAAAAAAAAAAAAAAAAAAGTGAGATTTATCTGAACTTTTCTTACTTTCTATTGCCTTTTGTATTAAGGCTGTTTTAACCTTATAAAATGAAGTGGGAAGTTTCCATTCTATTTTATGCTCTGGAATAGTTTAAGTAACATGAGAAATAGCTGGTCCTTGAAGGTTTGCTAGAGTTAGCCCACCTGGGCCCTGTGTCGTTTTTGAAAGTAGTTATTTGACAACCGTTTTGATTTCCTCCATACTTATGTGTTTATTCAGAAATTTTTCAACTGTTTTTTGAGACAAATCTGGCAATTTTTTTGAGCCAAATCTGTTTTTTTTTTTTTTTTTTGGAGATGGAGTCTCTTTCTGTTGCCCAGGCTGGAGTACTGGAGTACAGTGATGTGATCTCGGCTCACTGCAACCTCTGCCTCCTGGGTTCAAGCGATTCTCCTGTCTCAGCCTCCCGAGTAGCAGGGACTACAGGTGCCCGCCACCTCACCTGGCTAATTTTTTCTATTTTTAGTAGAGACGGAGTTTCACCATGTTAGCCAGGATGGTCTCGATCTCCTGACCTCGTAATCTGCCTGCCTCGGCCTCCTAAAGTGCTAGGATTACAGGCGTGAGCCACCGTGCCCGGCCTGGTAATTTGTTTTTAAAAAAACTCGTTTACCCAGATTTTCCTTTTTCAAGCATAGCATTGTATATAATAATCACTAAAATATTTTTTTATGTTCATATATGGCTATATCACCTTTCTAATTTCTATTAGCAAACATTTTTTCCTCGCTCTCTCGTTGCCTAGGTTTGTTTGCTTTTTGTACATTTGTGAAAGTTATAATAATAACTTTTGATCATATTTAATGAACACTCACTGTGTGCTAGACCCTATGCTAAATACTTTGGACGCACTTTCTAATTTAAAAAATCTACAACACTGTGAATTGAGCAAAATTATTCCCATTTTACATATAGTTGAGTAGTTAAGAAATTTAGCCCAGAGTCACAGAGCTGAAAAACCCAGGGCTGGAATTAAAAAGGATCTATCAGCTTTCAAAGCGGGTTCTTTTATCTGCTATTCCAGACTGCTGCTTATTTTTTAATGCCTTTCTATCATCTTCTAATTCTCTCCCTCTTTTTTTTTTTTTTTTTTTTTTTGTTGTTGTTGTTGAGACGGAGTTTCCCTCTTGTTGCCCAGGCTGGAGTCCAATGGCACTATCTCGGCTCACCACAACCTCTGTCTCCCGGGCTCAAGCGATTCTGCTGCCTCAGCCTCCCGAGTAGCTGGGATTACAGGCATGTGTCACCACGCCTGGCTAATTTTGTATATTTAGTAGAGATGGGGTTTTGCCATGTTGGTCAGGCTAGTCTCAAACTCCCAACCTCAGGTGATCCACCTGCCTCGGCCTCCCAAAGTGTTGGGATTACAGGCGTGAGCCACTGCACCCGTCATCATCTTCTAATTCTCTTAATTTTTTTTTATCTTTATTAATTTCTTACCTAGGCTTCTCTGTGGTTATCCTAATTTTTTGAGTTGAATGCTCAAGTTAACTAACATTATTTTCTTATTCCTGTTGAGCATTAAAACTAAGACAGTGACTTTTCCTTTCTAGAGTAGCGTTGACCACTTCCCATAGGTTTTGATTTGTACTGCTGTCATTGTCACTGTTTTTACAATGACTGTGTCATTGTAGTTTTGATATTCTTTTTGTTCCTGGAGTTATTTATGAATTGAGTTTTCATCTCAGGGGGTTATATCCTTTAAAAAATTTTTTTTTTTTTTTTTTTTTTTTTTTTTTTTTTTTTGAGACGGAGTCTCGCTCTGCCGCCCAGGCTGGAGTGCAGTGGCCGGATCTCAGCTCACTGCAAGCTCTGCCTCCCGGGTTCACGCCATTCTCCTGCCTCAGCCTCCCGAGTAGCTGAGACTACAGGCGCCCGCCACCTCGCCCGGCTAGTTTTTTGTATTTTTTTTTTAGTAGAGACGGGGTTTCACCGTGTTCGCCAGGATGGTCTTGATCTCCTGACCTCGTGATCCACCCGTCTCGGCCTCCCAAAGTGCTGGGATTACAGGCTTGAGCCACCGCGCCCGGCCAGTTTTTTTGCTGTTTCTGGTACTTTAAAAAATTTTTTTTTTGAGATGGACTCTCACTCTGTGGCCGAGGTTCACTGCAACCTCCGCCTCCCAGGTTCAAGTGATTCTCCTGCCTCAGCCTCCCAAGTAGCTGGGACTACAGGCGTGAGCCACCATGCCTGGCTAATTTTTGTATTTTCAGTAGAGACGGGGTTTCACCATGTTGGCTAGGCTGGTCTCGAACTCCTGACCTCAGGTGATCCCACCCGCTTCGGCCTCCCAAAGTGCTGGGATTATAGATGTGAGCCACCACACCCCAGCCTCTGGCATATTTTCTAGTTTGGTTTTTGTTTGTTTGTTTGTTTGTTTGTTTTTTAGAATAATCTCACATGTGTATGTAAGATCCGTGTTCAGCAGGAATTGAAGAGGAATCCCATTTGTAGGGCACAATGTTTATATGTATTGACTCAATCTAATTGTGATTATATTCTTCAGATACTCTATATTTTTGTTTTTCTTTTTGCCTGCTTGGGGCAAAAATATATTAGTGGAAGTCTTTAACACGTAACTCAATCTTTGACAGATTAAGTGACAAAGTCATTCAACCTCTTAAATATTAACACGTGCAAAAGTACATAAGGCAAATTAGCACAGAGTAAAAGCAGGGGTCACAACACAGTATGCGAAAAGTAGCATTCAGAGCAGAGTGCCTTATACACAAAGCTAGGTTATTTTGTACGGATACCAGAAAAAAATGCAATGTGTCATGAACTTGAATGGATTATGACCCCAACCTCAGACTCCTCCTTGGTACACAGGGGAAGTTGGGCTCTCAGTTCCTTCCCATGCTCACACTCTAGGATGGTGGTTTTGGGGTTCACTACTAAGTGCTGCCAGGGATGGAATTAACTGGGAATAGGATTAAAAGCAAAGAAGAGGCCAGAATGATTCCTAGCCTGAAGCTGGAGCAGTTTGAGCCGACAGCTGGGGCTGAGTTTATTGCTTTGGCTCACTCCCGTCTGTACATGAGCATCTGCCTCATTGCCTTTTGGCCTGGCAAAGGGGATTTGCTGAAATAGAAATCAGTCTGCAAGGAAAGGATGGCGAGGCCACAGCGACTCACTGACATGGGGTGCCACCTCCCGTCATGAAATATGACCCCAAATGGCTTGGTTTGGCTGTGGGATATGCCAACATCACCCCCACGAGCTCTCAGCTCCGTGGAAGAGCATTTCCATAGGCGGCTTCCTACAGAAATGGGCAGGAGACCCAGCTTCACGCCTGCCTCCATTTCTCCTCATCCTTCTGCCAAGGGGTGATTAATTCATGGAAGAAAGATGGGATGCTAAAGAGAGGAGTGTGTTTCACAGAATACCAGAACCATGAGAAAGGCTGAAAATTAATGAGCTAAGTATCTAATTTAAGAAGTTAGGAAAAAAATTAATACAATAAGCCAGAAAAGGAGATGGGGGCAGGGAAGGAGAGATTCAAATAAGAGCAGAAGTCAATGAGCCAGAAAATAAATATTCAGCAGAGAAGATCAACCCAAGACAAAAGTTGATTGTTTGGAAGGACTAATAAAATAAATATCTGGAAAGATTGGTCAAGAAAAAGAGGAGGCACACATAAATAACATTAGGAATGAAAAAGACATAACTAGAGATCCAGCAGAGACTTAAAAAAAAAGAAGGTAATATGATGAACAACTTTATGCAACTCAACTTTATAAGTATCATTTCCATATCATCTTTAACAAACCCTTGGAGAATTTCAACGGACTGGTCCATCGACCCCTTGAATCAAATTCTTATGTGGAATCAAAGAAAAAAATATAAAGTAGACTTTAACAAAATTTAAAACTTGTGCTTCCAAGTTACAATCGAGAAAATGAAAAGACAACCCATGGGATGGGAGAAAATATTTGTAAATCATGTGTGATGAAAGTGTAGAATATATAAGGAATATGTGATAAATCTTAGAACTCAGCAACAAAAGACAACCCAATTTCAAAACAGGCAAAGAACTTCAGTGGATGTTTTTTCCACAGAAAATATACAAATGGCCAGTAAGCACATTAAAAGATGCACTAAATCATTAACCATCAGGGAAATATAAATCAAAATCACAATGAAATACCACTTTATGTTCACTAGGATGGCTATACTCAAAAATAAAGGTAATAACAAGTGTTGGTAAGGACATGGAGACACTGAAACCCTCATGTACTGCTGGTGGCAATGTAAAATGATATAGCTACTTTTGAAAATAATCCCTTCCAGTGGGTCGGGCGCAGTGGCTCACGCCTGTAATCCCAGCACTTTGGGAGGCCGAGGAGGGCGGATCACGAGGTCAGGAGATCGAGACCATCCTGGCTAACATGGTGAAACCCCGTCTCTACTAAAAATAAAAAAATTAGCCAGGCGTGGTGGCGGGCGCCTGTAGTCCCAGCTACTCGGGAGGCTGAGGCAGGAGAGTGGCGTGAACCCAGGAGGCAGAGCTTGCAGTAAGGTGAGATCGTGCCACTGCACTCCAGCCTGGGCAACAGAGTGAGACTGTCTCAAAAAGAAAAAAAAAAAAGAAAATAATCCCTTCTAAAACCCCCCAAATAAGAGTCCAGGCGTGGTGGCTCATGCCTACGATCCCAGTACTTCGGGAGGCCAAGGTGGAAGGATTACTCAAGACCAGGGGTTCAAGACCAGCCTGGGCAACATGGCGAAACCCTGTCTCTACCAAAAAGATGAAAATTAGCTGGGCACAGTGGTGTAAGCTTGTAGTCTCAGCTACTGGAGAGGCTGAGGTAGGAGGATCGCTTGAGCCCAGGAGGTCGAGGTTACAATAAGCTGAGATTGTGCTACTGCACTCCAGCCTGGTTGGCAGAGAAAGACCCGATCTCAAAAAACAGAAGAAAAAAAAAAAAAGAAAAAACAAAAGAAAATAATCCCTCTGAAAAACATAGAGTTATGATATGATCCAGCAATTCCATTCCTAGACATACAAGCACACCTTACAGATATTATAGGTTCAGTTCCAGACCACTGCAATACAGTGAATATCTCAATAAAGCAAGTCATACAAATTTTTTGGTTTCCCAGTACATATAAAAGTTATGTTTACACCGGGCATGGTGGCTCATGCCTGTAATCCCAGCACTTTGGGAGACCAAAGCTGGTGGATCATGAGGTCAGGAGATCGAGACCATCCTGGCTAACATGGTGAAACCCCATCTCTACTAAAAATAAAAAATTAGCCAGGCGTGGTGGGGGGTGCCTGTAGTCCCAGCTACTCGGGAGGCTGAGGCAGGAGAATGGCGTGAACCTGGGAGGTGGAGCTTGCAGTGAGCCGAGATCCCGCCTCTGCACTCCAGCCTGGGCAACAGAGCGAGACTCCATTTCAAAAAAAAAAAAAAAAAAACAGTTATGTTTACACTATACTGTAGTCTGTTAAGTGTACAGTAGCATTATGTCTGAAACATATACATATCTTAATTTTAAAATACTTTATTGCTAAAAAATGCTAACTATCACCTGAGCCTTCAGCAAGTCATAATCTTTGCTGTTGGAGGGCCTTTCGTTGATGTTGATGGCTACTGACTAATCAGGGTGGTGGTTGCTAAAGGTGTGGTGGTAATTTCTTAAAGTAAGACAGCAGTGAGGTTTGCCACATCAACTCACTCTTCCTTTCATTAAAGATTTTTCTGTAGCTGCATGATAGTATTTTACCCACAGTAGAACTTTTTTCATAATTGAAGTCAGTCTTATCAAACCCTGCTGCTGCTGTATCAAGTAAGTTGATGAAATATTCTAAATCCTTTGTTGTCGTTTTAGCAATGCTCATAGCATCTTCACCAGGAGTAGAGTCCATCTTAAGAAGCCACTTTCTTTGTCATTCATAAGAAGTGACTCGTCATCTTTTCAGGTTTTATCCTGAGATTGGAGTGATTCAGTCACATCTTCAGGCTCCACTTCTATTTCTAGTTCTTTTACTGTTTTCACCACATCTGTAGTTACTTCCCCCTCTGAAGTTTTGAACTCCTTAATGTTATTTATGAGGGTTGAAATTACTTCCAAGCTCCTGTTAATGTTGATATTATGACCTCCTCTCATGAATCACAAATTTTCTTTCTTTTTTTTTTTCTTTCTTTCTTTTTTTTTTTTTTTGAGACGGAGTTTCACTCTTGTTGCCCAGACTGGAGTGGAATGGCATGATCTTGGCTCACTGCAACCTCCGCTGCCCGGGTTCAAGAGATTCTCCTGCCTCAGCCTCCCAGGTAGCTGGGATTACAGGCGCCTGCCACCATGCCTGGCTAGATTTTTGTATTTTTAGTAGAGGTGGAGTTTCACTATATTGGCCAGGCTGGTCTTGAACTCCTGACCTCCACCTCGGCCTCCCAAAGTGCTGGGATTACAGATGTGAGCCACCGCACCCAACCGAATCATGAGTTTTCTTAATGGCATCTGGAATGGTGAATCCTTTTCAGAAGGTTTTCAATTTACTTTGCCAACATTCATCAGAGGAATCACCATCTGTGCAGCCAAAGCTTTACAAAATGTGTTGTTTAAAGCCAATACAAATAAATAAAGGCTTGAAAGTAGAAGTTACTCCTTGGTCCATGGGCTGCAGGTTGGATGTTGTTGTTAGCAAGCATGAAAACAATATTCATCTCCTTGAACATCTCCATCAGAGCTCTTGGGTGATGAGATGCATTGTCAATGAGCAGTAATATTTTGAAAGGAATCTTTTTTTTTTTTTTTTCTCTGAGCAGTAGGTCTCAACAGTGGGCTTAAAATATTAAGTACACCATGCTGTAAACAGATGTGCTGTCATCCAGGCTTTGTTGTTGCACTTATAGGGCACCGGCAGAGTAGTTTTAGCCACATTTTCAAGGGCCCTAGATTTTCAGAATAGTAAATGACCATTGGTTTTAACTTAGACTCACCAGCTGTATTAGCCCCTACAGAGTCAGCCTGTCGTTTGAAGGCAGGCATTGACTTCTCCTCTGTAGCTATGAAATGGCATCTTCTTCTGATAGAAAGCTGTTTTGTCTACACTGAAAATCTGTTGTGTAGTGTAGCCACTTTTTTTTTCTTTTTTGAGACGGAGTCTTGCTTTGTCACCCAGACTGGAGTGCAGTGGCACGATCTTGGCTCATTGTAACTTCTGCCTCCTGGGTTCAAGCAATTCTCTTGCCTCAGCCTTCCAAGTAGCTGGGATTGCAGGTGCCCATCACTGCGCCCAGCTAATTTTGTATTTTTAGTAGAGACGAGGTTTGGCCATGTTGTTCAGACTGGTCTCAAACTCCTGACCTCAGGTGATCCATCAACCTCGGCCTCCCAAAGTGCTGGGATTACAAGTGTGAGCCACCATGCCCAGCCTAGCCACTTTCATCAATGATCTTAGCTAGACCTTCTGGAGAACTTGCTGTGAGCTTCCCCATTAGCACTTGCTATTTCACCTTACACTTTTATGTGATAGAGATGGATTATTTCCTTAAACCTCATGAACCATCCTCTACTAGCTTCTGATTTGTTTTCCCTGCAGCTTCCTCACCTCTTTCAGCCTTTATAGAATTGAAGAGAGTTAGGCCCCTGCTCTGGATTAAGCTTTGGTTTAAGGGAGTGTTGTGGCTAGTTTGATCTTCACCCAGACCACTAAAACTTTCTCCATATCAGCAATAAGGCTGTTTTGCCCTCCTGTTATTCATGTGTTCACTGGAGTAGCACTTCTAACTTCTTCGAGAACTTTACCTTTGCATTCACACCTTGGTTTGCTGTTTGGTGCAAGAGGCCTAGCTTTTTGGTCTGTTGGTTTTCTACATGCCTTCCTCACTAAGCTTAATCATTTCTAGCTTTTGATTTAAAGTGAGAGATATGCAACTCTTCCTTTCATTTAAATACTGAGGGGCCATTGTAGGGTTATTAATTGGCCTAATTTCAATATCATTATGTCTCAGGGAATAGGGAGGCCCCAGGAGAGGGAGACAGATTGGGAAATGGCTGGTTAGAGGAACAGTCGTAATATACACGACGTTAATCAACTAAGTTTGCTTTCTTATATGGGTGTAGTTTGCAGTACCCCAAAATAATCACAATAGTAACGTAAAAGATCACTGATCATAGATTACCATAACAGGTGTAACAGCAATAAACATGTCTGAAATATTGGGAGAATTCCCAAAATGACACAGAGACACAAAATAAACACATGTCGTTGAGAAAATGGTGTTGATGAAGTTTCTTGACACAGGATTGAGGCAAAATTTCCATTCATAAAAAGTGTAGTATCTGTGCGGCCGGGCATGGTGGCTCATGCCTGTAATCCTAGCACTTTGGGAGGCCAAGGTGGGTAGATCATGAGGTCAGGAGTTCAAGACCAGCCTGACCAAGATGGTGAAACCCCATCACTACTAAAAATACAAAAAAAAAAAAAAAATTAGCCGGGCACAGTGGCAGGCGGTTGTAATCCCAGCATTCGGGAGGCTGAGGCAGGAGAATCACTTGAACCCGGGGTGGGGTGGGGGGGCAGAGGTTGCAGTGAGCTGAGATTGCACCACTAAACTCCAGCCTGGGCAACAAAGTGAGACTCCATCTCAAAAAAAAAAAAAAAAAGAAGGTGTAGTGTCTGTGAAACACAATAAAATGAGATATGGAGATATGCAGCCGGGCACGGCGGCTCACACCTGTACTCCCACCATTTTGGGAGGCCAAGACAGGCGGATCACTTGAGGTCAGAGTTCGAGACCAGCCTGGCCAACATGGTGAAACTTCATCTCTACTTAAAATACAAAAATTAGCCGGGCGTGGTGGTGCACACCTGTAGTCCCAGCTACTCGGGAGGTTGAGGCACGAAAATCACTTGAAGCCAGGAGGTGGAGGTTGCAGTGAGCCAAGATGGCACCACTGTACTCCAACTTGCGTAACAGAGCGAGATTCAGTCTCAAAAACAAACAAACAAAAAATGAGGTAGCCTGTATATTTAAGAGAAATGAAAATATATACCCACACAAATACCTATGCACAAATGTTCACTAAAGCATTATTTTTGATAGTCTAAAAGTGGAAATAGTTCAAATGTCTGTCAACTGATGAATAGATAAATAAAATATGGTATATTCATACAATGAAGTATTATCCAACCATAAAAAGGAATGGAGGACTGATACAAGATAGGACATGGATATGCCTTTAAAAACTCCATGCTGATTGAAAAAAGCCAATTGCAATCATATACTGACGTATTATATGATTCCACTTATATGAAATATCCAGAATAGGCAAATCCACAGTCAGAAAGCAGGTTAATGGTAGCTTGATACTGAGGGGAAAGGAAAATGGGGAATGACCATTAGCGGGTATGGGATTTCTTTTTGGGGTGATGAAAATATTCTGGAAATAGATAGTGGTGACGTATAACCTTCTGAATATGCTAAAAACCATGGAATTGTACACTTTAAATGGGTGAATTGTAGGGTATGTGAATTCTGTCTCAGTTTTTAAAAGTCTTGTGGGCTGGCCTTTAGTCTCAGCTACTCAGGAGACTAAGGCAGGAGAATTGCTTGAGCCCAGGAGTTCTGGGCTGTCATGCACTATGCCTGTTGGATGTCTGCACTAAGTTTAGCATCAATATGGTGACCTCCCGAGAGCAGGGAATCACCATGTTGCCTAAGGAGGGGTGAACTGGCCCAGGTCTGAAACGGAATAGTTCAAAACCCCTGTGCTGATCAGTAGTGACATGGTGCCTGTGACTAGCCACTGTACTTCAGGCTGGGCAACATAGCAAGACCTTGTCTCACTCTCTCTTATTTATTTATTTATTTATTTTTTGAAGCCTTCTGGGAATGGAAAATGCTTCTTAAAATAAGCATTTCTTAGGCCAGGCACGATGACTGACGCCTGTAATTCCAACACTTTGGGAGGCCGAGGTGGGCAGATCACGAGGTCAGGAGCTCGAGACCATCCTGGCCAACATGGTGAAACCCTGTCCCTACTAAAAATACAAAAAATTAGCCGGATGTGGTGGTGGGCGCCTGTAGTCCCAGCTACTCGGGAGGCTGAGGCAGGAGAATGGCGTAAACCCGGGAGGCGAAGCTTGCACTGAGCCGAGATTGCGCCACTGCACTCCAGTCTGGGCGACAAAGCAAGACTCTGTCTCAAAAAATAAATAAATAAAATAAAATAAAAATAAATAATCATAATAATAAATGTCACAGCCCTTGAGCATCGTAAGTCCTGCTTTGAAAGCTATTGGTGTAGAAGGAACTTGGGCTTTGGAATCATACAAACCCTAGCTGGAGCCGGGTGCGGTGCCTCACGCCTGTAACCCCAGCAATATGGGAGGCCGAAGAGGGTGGATCACTTGACGCCAGGAGTTCGAGACCAGCCTGGCCAACAGGACGAAACCCCATCTCTACTAAAAATACAAAAATTAGCTGGGCGTGGTGGTGCACGCCCGTAATCCCAGCCACTCGGGAGGCTGAGACAGAGAATTGCTTGAACCTGGGAGGCCGAGGCTGCAGTGAGCTGAGATTGCGCCACTGCACTCCAGCCTGGGTGACAGAGTGAGACTCCATCTCAAAAAAAAAAAAAAAAAACAAAAAACAAAAAACCCTAACTGGACTCCCAGCTCCATCATGTACCAGCTACCAGCTAAATCCAGAGCCTCTCAGCCTCGGTTTCCTCATCTGTGAAACGGGGATGACCATGTCTGTCTCCTAGGATCACTGGAAGGGTAAATGAAATGATGTATGTGAGATGCTAACTGCAGTGCCTGCATTACCAGGTGCTCAGGAAATGCCGGCCCTCCCCTGTGGTTCAAGCACCCAGAGGCATTTTCTCCATGAGTCAGCTCCCAGTCTCCCTCTTGCCCTGGAGCAAGAGAACCAATCCTCTCCACTAGGCTGTTTCAGCTTGGCAAGCAGCCATCGAAGCCCCCTGTCCTGTTAGCTGAGAAAAGGTGCATCCTGGGAGAGAGGGGATTTTGACCCAGGTCGAGATGGAAAGTGGCTCTGGCAGGCAGAGAGCACCCTGGGGGCCCTCGGGAAGGCAGCCTGGCCTGGGAGCTTTCTCACAGGCTCTCCTTGGCAGACCACTTAAAGTTACACCGACTTCAAACAAAAAGGGTTTGCAGACACAAAGGAAGGCTCAACCTGGCCAGTGCCAGACCTGGCTTGGTATTTGAGTTCAGAAATCCAACTCCTTGGAGCTCACAGACAGGCCCCACCATCCCGGTAAACACTCTAGGAATGCCAAGAACCTGCCTTAGAGCTCCCCTCCCAGGATTGCTTCTGTTGCTGACCCTGGGTCCGGATTCGTTAGAGGTAAATAAGAGCCAGTGCTCCCAGAGTGGGGACTGTGCAACAGGCCCAAGGGTGGGGCTCCTCGTACCTGTTTTCAATTCCAACCCCTCCCCACTTTGCAGTATGTGTATGTGCCGGGGTGGTTTTCTTAATGGATTATTTTTCCTTCAGCTTTATTGAGGTATAATTGACAAAAACTGTATGTATTTACAATATATAACATGAAGTTTTGCTGTACATATGTATTGTGAAATGATGACCACAATCAAGCTAATTAATATAGCCATCACCTCACATAATTATTTTTTTTTTGAGTGAGAACATTTAAGATCTACTTCCAGCAATTTTGAAGTATACAATACATTTTTGTTAGTTATAGTCACCAGACTGTACAATAGATCTTTCTAACTTGTTCATCCTGTCTAACTGAGAGGTGATTTTGTAGCCTTTGACCAGTGTCTATCCATCCCCCAGTTAATTGATTATTTTAAAGTAAAGCAGGCTGGGCACGGTGGCTCAAGCCTGTAATCCCAGCACTTTGGGAGGCCGAGATGGGTGGATCACGAGGTCAGGAGATCGAGACCATCCTGGCTAACACGGTGAAACCCCGTCTCTACTAAAAAATACAAAAAAACTAGCCAGGCGTGGTGGCGGGCACCTGTAGTCCCAGCTACTCGGGAGGCTGAGGCAGGAGAATGCCAGGAACCTGGGAGGCGGAGCTTGCAGTGAGCTGAGATCCGGCCACTGCACACCAGCCTGGGCAACAGAGTGAGACTCCATCTCAGAAAAAAAAAAAATAAATAAAAATAAAGTAAAGCAAAATAGGTAGCCTTTCCATCTATGTTTTTATATAGGCCCACCATGTTCTGCTAGTTGAGTCTCCCATGTGACCAAAGACACATTTGGTTTTTTTCATGGTTGTTTTTTTTTTGACACGGAGTTTTGCTCTTGTCGCCCGGGCTGGAGTGCAATGGTGCGATCTCGGCTCACTGCAACCTCTGCCTTCCGGGTTCAAGCGATTCTCCTGCCTCAGTCTCCCAAGTTGCTGGGATTACAGGCATGCGCCACCACGCCTGGCTACTTTTGTATTTTTAGTAGAGACGGGGTTCTCCGTGTTTGTCAGGCTGGTCCTGAACTTCCGACCTCAGGTGATCCGACTGCCTCGGCCTCCCAAAGTGCTGGGATGACAGGCATGAGCCACCACTCCTGGTCCCAAAGACACATTTGTAAGAGGGTAAGCCTGGGTTAAGGGCATAATCATTGAACATTGAAATGACGGAGTGCATATTAAATGTGCTTTGCCTGTGACCCCGGCAGGTCCACCTCTTAGTACCCACCCTAGAGAAACACACATGTGCACAAAAAGGCATGTGCAAGTGCGTTTGTCCCAGACTTGTTGGTAATGGATACATCAATCAATCACCAGTAAGTCTGGGACAGACACACTTGCACATATATATGAGAGAGAAGGAGAGAGAAACCTTAACATCTACCAATAAGGAAATGGTTATACACTAAATCAGTGTATTCATGCTTTAGAATACAATGCTGGTAAAAATATAAATCTAGAGCTGGGTGTAGTGGCACATGTCAGTAGTCCCAGCTATGCGGGAGCCTGAGGTAGGAAGATAGCTTGAGCTCAGGAGTTCAAGGCCAGCCTGGGCAACATAACAAGACCCTGTCTCTAAGACAAATAAACATAAACCCATAAACCCATCTGTGTACTCACGGACAGGACTCCATGATGTACAGAGTATGGTACCACTTGTGTATCCAGACAAAATCCTACCTAATCCATGATGGACACAGAGCCCTTGGGCTGAGGGGCCACATCCTTACCACCTCTCTATTCCTGTGGCAGCTCTGGCCTCTCATAGCTGCTTCTGAAATAGCATTGGTTTCAGGGAATTTATGACTTCACTGACTTTGCTGTTATTATGTGGATTAAGAACCAGGCCCAAAGTTGATTCTTTCTCATTGTTGAACTTGGATGATGATGCACTTGGCAAACTGTAGCCCATGGGCCAAATTCTGTCTGTTGCCTGTTTTTGTAAATAAACTCTTATTGGAACACAGCCACGCCCATTTGTTTATGTATTGTCTATGGCCGCTTTCCCTACAACAGCAGGACTGAGTTGTTGCAACAGAGACCATGTGGCCTCCAAAGGCTAAAATACTTATTATCTGGCTCTTTACAGAAAAATGTGTTGACTCTTCTCCTAAGCCTTTCTCCTAGACCCGCTCTCTTTCTTCCAATACTGGGGAAAATGGAAAG
The DNA here is from genome assembly GCF_003255815.1 of Theropithecus gelada. Classification (NCBI taxonomy): domain Eukaryota; kingdom Metazoa; phylum Chordata; class Mammalia; order Primates; family Cercopithecidae; genus Theropithecus; species Theropithecus gelada. The sequence goes on from NC_037684.1 coordinate 65,356,533, forward strand.
GAATTAGCCCTTCCTGCTGCTACTGTGTTACTCAGGGGGTTTGGGAGAGCTGTTCTAAAAGCTCTGGACTAATGATTACTTTGTCATAAATCAATCAATTAAGAAAATCACTGCATTCCCTTGCCTCTCCAACACCCAAATTTAAGTCTTGCAGCAGAAGTTCTATCTAAAGCAGGTCCCCTGTGGACATTGCTGTAGAACTTCTGAAAATGAGTACCTCTCCCCTCCCTCCCCCCTCCAGCATATTTGGGTTCCCTGGAGGACAAGGACTCCGACTGTTATCTTTGTGTCCTCAGGGTCTAGCAAGATGCTGGCACATTGCAGATGCTTAATACATAGACAGTGGATAAATACATCAATGACCAATATGAAAAAAGAGACAGCCACCTTCAGCTTCTTGCTTTTGAGGCAGGCTATTTAGAGAGCACGAATAAGAAATGAAGGAAATCTGGCCGGGCATGGTGGCTCACGCCTGTCATCCCAGCACTTTGGGAGGCCGAGGCGGGCGGATCATGAGGTCAGGAGATCGAGACCATCCTGGTTAACACGATGAAACCCTGTCTCTACTAAAAATACAAAAAATTAGCCAGGCATGGTGGCGGGTGCCTGTGGTCCCAGCTACTCAGGAGGCTGAGGCAGGAGAATGGCGTGAATCCGGGAGGCGGAGCTTGCAGTGAGCCGAGATTGTGCCACTGCCCTCCAGCCTGGGCGACAGAGCGAGACTCCGTCTCAAAAAAAAAAAAAAAGGAAAAAGAAATGAAGGAAATCTGTTAACCCAAATGAAATGATGACCAGTTGTACAAAGGGCCAGCAAATGGCTCATGGAGCTAGTGGCTTCACGGGTGAAAAGGGAGTGTCTTAACTGGGGCTCATGAAGGTGGGCCATGCTTCAGCCACACCAGGTCAGGCACGTAGTCCCCGTCACTCAAGGACATGTGCTTGAGTGCCTTGGGCTGCGGAGTCACCTTTCCCAGGGACTGGGTGGTCTCGCGTTTGCCTTGACAGGGATCCCCGTGGGGTGCCTGACATCTGATTTATTTTAGATACTGTGATAGTAAATGCGAGGCTGCCGTGAAAAAGGAGACTCCCGCCTGATGGGAATGAAGGGCGGACAGTGAACACTGATTCTCTCTCCCAGAGAAAGAACCTAGCAACTGGGTTAGCATTTCCAGAAGGCTTTTTGTCTGATTCACTAGCTAGTTTCAGCAGCAGAGTGATTATCTAGAACAATGTGCCACACAGAGTGGATCCCCGACGAGCCGAAATGTTCAGTTCAGGAGGAATCACTTATTCAGGCCTGCCCGAGGCATGGAAACACGAGAGCCCGCCTTGTGAGAAGCCGCTTGCCCAGGTTGGCCCGACCTGCCTCACGGGAGAATTGGCTTCTACTTTCTCTTTGAACAAGGATGGAGGGTGAATGGAAGGCGGGGCGGCGAGGGAAGGATTAAACCCCCCTGTTTGTTCTATAATGGGGATATTCATCTTGCCTTGTAGAGGGGGGTCTTTTACTGGAATGAAAAAGTTTCCCCCATACAGTATCCATCAAAAGGTGCCCTTATGAGGCAGAAAGAAAGGAGGAGGGAGAGAAATCGTTCAGAACAAGAGTGGGAGAATGAGAAGACATGCTAAATATCTGAAATGAGAGAGCACCGTGAGTTTGGCGAGCTCGCAGGGAGATTACGCCAAGTGGCAGGGGCGATGAGGGGCTGCGTTTCAGCCTGAGCCTCTCGGTGGGCCCGGAGCCGAAGTCCGTCCATCAGGAACACAAGCCCCCAGCCGGGCAGCACAACGAAAGCTTTGGGATGCTAATGGCCCTTTAGGAATGCTAAATGGAGCATTTCTGTCGCAACAAAGGGGCAAAATGAGGGGAGAAAGGAATTTTAGTTTTGAAGTTTCCTTAGGGGAGGGCTAAACAATGGCGGTTTAAATGGACAGTGTAAAAGTTTTATCTGCGTTATGAAAAAGAGGAATAGGGTACACATGCCCTCTTGGCAGCTTCTTGGTTGGGTTAAATGGCGAACAGAGCGGCTCGGTAGAGGCTGGCCTGGAATTTGCTGGGTTTCAGCCTCTCTGAGCGAAAGGGCAACAGTGTTGATTTGAGGACTGCTGTGTGGGTCCTATCTGATCCGAGACACTTCTGCCCATCTTGCTGTATTGATTCATGCACTCATTCATTCAGTCCATTCATTCACTTATTCATTCTCTCCTTCATTCATGACTCTTCCATTCACTCACTCAAACAATAACTGGTTATTGAACACCCACTGCGTCCAGGCAGAATGGAACCACTGCCTGCACCACGATGGACAGGCCATCTCTGCTCTCATAAAGCTGATGTTGTATTGGGGTTGAGCAGCAGAAGTAAAAGAAGTGATGGTAGTGACTGGAGGGCAGCTTTTAGACAAGGCACCAGGTGAGGCCTATCTGAGGAGGGGCCATTTGACCCGAGATCTGAATGAAGAGAAGGAGCCAGCCCTGCGGAGACTGGAGGTGAGACCATTTCAGGTCAAGAGAAGACATGGGGAGGTCCTGGTGCGGGAAGGAGCTTGCCACGTTTGAGCAACAGAGGAAAGGCCAGTGGGGAGGAAGGTGGGAAGAGGAGAGGAAGGCAGGATGGGTGCCATCTTGATGGGCTTGATGGGAAGGCAGACATCTTTTTTTTTTTTTTTTTTGAGACAGGGTCTCTGTCACCCATACTAGAGTGCGGTGGCGCAGTCATGGCTCACTGCAGCCTCAACCTCCCAGGCTCAGGTGATCCTCCTGCCTCAGCCTCCAGAGTAGCTGGGACTACAGGTGCATGCCATTATGCCTGGCTCATTTTTATTTATTTGTTTTTTGTTGTTGTTGTTTTTGAGACCGAGTTTCACTCTCGTTGACCAGGCTGGAGTGCAATGGCATGATCTCTGCTCAGTGCAGCCTCAACCTCCCAGGCTCAGGTGATCCTCCTGCCTCAGCCTCCAGAGTAGCTGGGACTACAGGTGTGCACCATTATGCCTGGCTAATTTTTGTTTTTTTGTGTTTTTTTTTTTCTTTTCTTTTTTTTTTTTTTTTTTTTTTTT